>NC_068359.1:87408575-87487706 GCF_020536995.1 Dreissena polymorpha
AACTTATAGAAATAAAACAAGTCTCTGACTGTTAAAACTGTGTTCTTTTATATTTTTTGTGCAATATCTTTCTAACATCGAAATGGATTAAAATGTACAAGTTCTTTTCATCTATCACCGCAGACTGCCCACTACTCACCAAAACCCTGCATTTTGTCTCCAAGTTAATTTTCATAAAATTTACTTATAATTTCCATTGGTCACTAAGGTCCGTGCTTATTACTGATTGGTTGACTTGGTGGAATCTACTATAACAACCATTTTATTCATGTATTTACATGCTTGCCAAATACTCCCAAAGTCTAATAACTTTATATTGATATTTATGTTTTACTGTTATCTTTGGTCGGTGCAATATTTTGTGTAACCTATGCAAATAAGACTTTTCGGTGACCCGTTCATCTATGCTATTTCAATAACTATGTGAAGTAATACTAATCTCATGTCTATATGCTGACCCTTCGTTGAATTGAAACTCATTGTGAAGTATATGGTCTCTCGGATTCTCTTATTTAACCGACTTTTCATTTGTTGACTCAAACTTATACTCCACCTTGGATGTGTTCTTACTTGTAATAAATCTGAATTCAGTTCTAGTTTATCGTGTACTGTTAGATTATTTGTCAATTGACTAATAATGAAAAACTTATCATTAAATTTTTAAACGTCATCCTAACATTTCATATGCATATTATTAAAATATCTCCTTATTAATTTCTATCAAAAGAATAAACAATATGCTATAAGCGTAAATGATAATAACAATATGCTATAATAGTAAATGATATGCTATGGTATTACAATTACACTGATAATTGAAGAACAATAATGTCAGTAAGTAGTTTTGAGAATCCATTTTTAGTATGGTATAGAATCCTTACCAAATAAGGGCGTATTTAATCAAAATGTTGGATTATGACCTGTGTGTGTGACTTTGACCATGACCCTAGCAACCTAGATCAATTAATTTGGGACCCTCAGCTAGAAATGGAGAACAATTGTGTGACAGTTATTACAGAATCCCTTGATGCATAGTCAAGGAATGCATAAATAATGAATAAGTCATCAAATGTGATACCTTTGACCTCAGTGTATTGAAATTGACCTTATCCCATAGGATAATTGGGTGTTGAATATATATAATATAGATATATATATATATATATATAGTATATATATCTATAATGATATATTATATATATATATATATATATATATATATATTCTCATACCAAGTTTCAATGAAGTCCGCCAAATCACTTCCAAGAAATGGTTCCAGAACCACACAGTGCCGGACGGACGGACGGACAACGCCAAAACAATATCCCTCCGCCTATGGCGGGATATTAACATTATTTAATATATGGAGAAAGCATTCAAAACAAACATGCCATACGTCCCGATCTCGGTGGGACAGTTTCGCTTTTGGGGTATTTCCCGGCGTCCTGATACGAGACCATTTGTCCCGACATTCGTAAAACACGAAGTACATTGCTATAAATTTACGATAAATTTCACTATTCAAGGTATGTCTTGCTGAAACTCAATATTACTTATCCCTATATTGCCCCGTATTACCATCTGCTTCTAGTACCCCGAGTGGCACCAGTGTAAATTTTGACACCTTATCAGAGATTTATCGGCAAATTATTGATTTGATCAGGCATTAACACGATGGTGTTTTATGATATGGGTCGCTAATTGCTATTGATAGATGTGTCGCACGGAAATAAAAGCCAACTGCGGCCCAATCAAGTAAAAAGATTCTGTGTATTATACCACCTGAGGTTAAAAGACCTGTCAAACCACAGATTTTGTATATCAAACAAGTTGAACAGTTATCGATATACATTGCTGTTTCACATTAAATAATTCTTATTTTCGACTGATATAGTTTGGATATATAACATCGATATAAATTAAAAAAAATGTGATTGGTCCCTCTCCTTATACCCTCCCGTTTGCTAATAATCATCTCGTTCATTGATGGCAGCTGTAATCAAAACAATGACTGATACAGAAAAGTCGTCTGCACTAAACCCAAACTGCGACTGGTACATGTACATATAACTTTTTAAGAAGTATCTTTTTATAACAATAGAATATTCAAATATGAATTTCGATTCGAAAATTCGGTCGATTCTCGAATATTGGAATATTCGAATATTCGGTCCCATCTCTATTTAAACGATTAAGCAAAGTTCGAATCGGGGACATGTGTGTCCAAAAACTGGATGAGCCAGTAAAATCATTTAAACCAAAACACTTGCGTCCACTGTTAAAACCTCACGTTTAATTTAATCTTAACACAGTTTTGGTATAATATTTGTTGATCTTGACAAGATCTAAACTGGGTTTGAATCTGATTAACGTGCGAGATCTATTTTGACACGCTTTTGGTTTGCGATTTATTTTGGGTGTGAGTTTCGACTAGCCCTCAATCTGATTTAATTCCCCCAATGCTTGGCATTGACAGTGTCAATGCGGTGATCCCAGTTTTAATAATTGTGTGTTGATAGCTGATGTTTTGTTATTAATTTAGAGCTTTTGGAGCTTCATTGTTTGCTTAATGATATAACATATTTATGCAAATTAAAAATGGCCGATTGGCAGACATTTAGATTTTATTTTGCGGACCAATGGTATTTTTTCAAGTTTGTATATATTTGTTTTAATCCAAGGTAACTGTTTGGACTTTTATTTGTCTATTTTATGTTTCTAAATAGGTTCGAACAAACGAGAATATGTTCGGAGTAAATGATACTTTAACAAAATATTATGTCTTCTCATGGATTGAAAAGAAAAAAATACGTCGATCAACATAGCCCAAACTTTGAAATAAATATAAATCGGAGAACGGGACACTGTTTCTTTGCCAAAGAGGTTGGTAAAGAGGAAGTTGGTGTGGCGTAAGAAGATCAAAGGACAGTAGGACATAGAGTTAGCCACAATGGAAGGACTTGACGCTATGACATCAGCAACAGAAGCTGGTGTGACTGAAGGCAATGCTACAGTGTTCAGAGGAGAGCAGGACATAGAGTTTTCCACAATAGAATGATTTGGCGCGTTGACTTCAGCCACAGAGGCTTGTGGGATGGAAGGATATGTTACAGTGATTAAGGGACAGCGGGGGATAGAGTTTGACACAATTGAAGGATGTGACGCGGGGACTTTAGCTACAGAGGCTGGTGTGACGGAAGTCAATGCTACAGTGAGCAAGGGACAGCATGACACAGAGTTTGTTACAATGGAAGGACGTGTCGCGGTGACTTTAGCTACAGAGGCTGGTGTGACGGCAGTCAATGCTACAGTGATCAAAGGACAGCAGGACATAGAGTTGGTAACAATGGAAGGACGTGATGCTGTTACTTTTGCAACAGAAGCTGGTTTGACGGAAGTCAATGCTACTGTGGTCAGAGGACAGCAGGATATAGTGTTTATCACAATGGAAGGAAATGACTCTGTTACATCTGCCACAGAGGCTGGTGTGACGGAGCTTTCGAATCAAGCCAAAACACTCAAAGCAGATCTTACTAAAGATATCATGGGCATAAAGACACAAAAAGACGACGAGGATTACGCTCTTCAACGCAAAGGTAAGCAATCAATCAATATGCAAGCAGTATGCATATCTAACTGCGTGATTATAGAACCTCAAATGCATACAATACTGTTAATCGTTTGGGCGCGTTATATTAAGCTATAAATACCAGGAATAAGTTGGCATGTATTGAGATAAAAAGGCCATTAATTCATTATAACAGTTTGACCCGGCGTATTGAATTTTTACGTAAAAATATGTAAGACATCATGCTGAAAATGATACATATACAAATCCACTAAATGAGATAAATATAAGACGGGTTTTTTAATGTGCATTTTTGTTATTAAAAGTTTATGTTTGGATTAAAAAGTTCATGTTTCGATAGAATGTCTTAAAGTTTGCCGATGTGTCTACAGTCCTTTTCCTATACTTTCATTGCACTTTATTTGGGACAATACTGGATATTAAATGGGCTTTTAAGGGAATATATTTAGATGTTGGCTTTTAAAGCTGCATATATATATATATATATATATATATATATATATATATATATATATATATATATATATATATATATATATATATATATATATATATATATATATTAGGGTGGTCCTTATTTATTACAAACAAAAATTTCTTCAGTTTTCTGACGGGGCACCCCCTGGAATGGTTGACTTTTATGAACAAATAATTGTACTGACAATTTTATTTGAAAAAAATACATTTTAGGGGTCCCTACCACAGATTTTATATCTATAAAAGTGCCCGCCGAAGGCTTATATGCTCAGTATTCTAAAATATGAATGATTAGGACAAATATGATCACAGAGCACAACATTGCTTTATTGAAGTTCATTCAAACAACTGTTACATATTGTAATTATTATTGGCCTTCTGTGTTGAGACTGTCAAAGTGACAAAAACTGTCTAGTTAGTCCATTGCTAGGGTATTCTTCGCTCGATCAGGAAATCGCTGGCGGTACTTCTTTACAATTAAGAGAAGGAACTGTTTCTGCTCCTCATGGTTTGTGTGCAGCTTGTTGTATTCGTCCATTAAGGCAACTCCACGTTCTGCTACGTCATTCAGAACTCTCATACTACTTACAGTGTTCTTCGCTTACTGATAGTCAGTATCTGCAGACCAGAGCTTCACATCTTTGTTGAGGAAAGTTGACGGTAGACCAGTGATGGTGAAGAATCTACGACTGCTCTCGGTGACAAAGTCTTCCAAGTTCTTGGAGCTCACCAGCGTAGGATCAACAGTTATCCTTTTCAAAGGATGTTCTGTGACCGGTGCTTGCAGGGCACTGACCATCAGACGCTTTGTTTCATCTGAGACTTCGTCGTCAAAGAAAGCTAACGCAATCAGTTCTTCTGACAAGTACCACAAATGTCCTAAATTTTTCTTCATTGCGATCTGAGAGACTGCTTGATTCTGTGCCTTGTATTTGTCGATCTCCTTGATAAGCTCGAGATCAACATGAGGCGAAGATGGCGCTGATGGCGCTCTAAACCAGGCCTTGACATACAGAGTCACTGTGAAAAGACACACATCTGCTATTCCCTTCTCTTCTTTCTTCGCATCTTGAACTGGCTTCTCAGCATCCATATTTTCAATGAATAAATAGCCTTGGCCATCCATCTGGCTCGATGAAGTCCTGACGGAGCTTTGAATGAGCATCCTTGAGATGGAACGCCTCCCAGAAACATTATTGTCAGCTGTAGCAGTTCACGATAATCATCACGAGGCTGAAACTGTTGCAGTTGGTTTTCAGCAAATGAAATAATTTCATTTGCAACACTGGAAACGGTACTGTGCACGATGTCATTCGAACTCGATGCCTGAAAGTTTGACCGGTCAATGAAAACCCAACTGCTTTGAAACCTTTTAAAAATCATGATGTCTGTACCCTTTGAAGGGCCAAGAGAAAGAGTAACCGTTGCCTCTAAGACTATTTCTAAAATGTGATGACGGCAAGCAAACCAGAGCAAATCTGTGTCAAGCTTCTGCTCCAGTAGGATGCAAGCACCATTTCTTGGACCACTATTGACGGAAGTAGTGTCGAAGCACATGCACTTGACTTTATCAGCTATGCCCCACGCTACAGTTGCATCATAAACAGCTGCTGCTGCAGCTTCTCCAGTTCCAGATGGCAGCTTCGGTACACAAAGAAGTTGGTCAACTCCTAGTCCAGACACAAGGATTGGGAGCCGGTCCACAATTTCTTTGCTACTGATATCTTCCAGTAATTTCCCATCCCAGTGTATTGTTAATGGAACTGTTGGCTTGAATTCTGTTTTCAAGTTCTCTGCAATTCTCTGCCTACATTTCATCCTTTCTCTTCGAATGGACGATCGATTTATAGTAAACTCTGCTGGGTCATGACCAAGGTGCTGCAGTGCTGGAGTCAGGACAAGTGAAGCATTTCTATCACTGACCTTTGCCATATCCAGACATACTGCTAACTTGTCATTCAGTATTGTGTGTGTGCCACGTTTACGTTTAGTTCTATTTGAAGTTCTGTTTGATGATGGCTCACCAAATGCTTCATTATCATTACCAGACTCCTGTTCGCTTTCGGATGTCTGAAGAATAGCTTTCTCCTCTCTGGCCACTCTGTCCTGTTCTTCTCTCTCTTTTCTTCTCCTGAAGTTTTCTTCTCTGCTGTGAACATCTCTTTCTCTTTTGGCCATGGCTTTGTCAACACTTCCAATCTTACCACGTCGTCCCGCCTCACGCTGAGTTAACAGGAACTCCCTGTCCTCCTGAATGCTAATCATCTTCATGGCGTCCGCATGAGCAATGTCAAAGAGACTCTCTAAGCCATCCTTCCATTCTTCTTCCTTGTTCAGTAGACTTTCAGAGCGCTTTGCTTTATTTTGCTTATTTTTCTTCAGTTTGTCATATTCATGGAACAAACATTCAACTTTTTCAACAACGTGTTTCTTCAACCGTGTGGGGATGCGGGCTTTAGCCCACACTTCAAGAACGTCATAAGCTGTTGAATGTGATGCTTCACGAACGGTCTGTTTGGTGGCCTTTTTGTAATAGAAGAAAAGTGATATGACTTCCTTCTTTGACGGTAACTTTGTAGAACTGAGAATTTCAGACATTTGGCCTATCAGCCACAACTCAGTTTCTCGTCTTGTAGTTGGTTTTGAAGTCCCACAGCAAGCACCGGCCATCTCCCTTAAAATAATAAATTGTATTTGTTACCATCCAATTTAATTATTCAAATTAATTGTAATTTCTAACAAAAACTTATAGAACTCAGAAAACTAAATGACAAGGTTTAAGTTATGCAATATATACACCACATTATTTGTGGCATATACCAGTGAAGTCAATTTAACGTCCTGAACTGGCAACTTTTCAAGTCAAATAATTATTTGTTTGATGGAAAAACAACAATGACATATGAAAACTCTGACAAGGTCTAAAACCAATAATTAAAATACACAATTATGTGCATAAATGAAAAGTCAAGTTCAATACTATGGCACTCAGGCAATTGATATTAATTAACAATTTAAAATGGATTTCGCACAGCGGATCTATCATTCTGTCATCTGTCTGTTTTATAATAATTTATTATTAAATCAATATATTCGGCAAATTAATATTTAAGCAAAAATAAACAAAGAAAACACTCACTTTTGATCCATTATCCACTAGGTCAGTTGTTACGGAAGTTTCCCTGAGAGAGTCAGTAGTCACTAATTCAGATTCATCAAATATTATTGTTATATTGAGTGATTGTCTGTCAGTGTCTGTCTGATTACAAATGGCTGACAGCTGGTGAAATGCATTCTGGATAATTTAACAATAAATAAGTAACGTCATATTGATAAATTATGCAGGCACTGGCAGTGTGGTGTGCAGTGAAAGAGTTTACCAGCATAACAACAAGTGAAAAGCAGCCACGGAACCCCACATGATACTTAACTAATATAGGTGGTAGGGACCTCTAAATGTTTTCAGATTTAGCTGAGTTTTTTTGTGAATTTTTTATGCATGCATATAAACAAAATTCAAGAGTGCCCCATTCAAAAAACTTTGAAAATTAAGGACCACCCTTATATATATATATATACAATATATATATATAAAATATATCTTACAATATATTTGATTGTTCGATATTGAATATACTTGTTATTATACAATGACAAATATTTGTGTGTTAAGTTCCCATGGCATCTATTATATCGCTTGATCAAATTAAAAGGGACATTTTCACAAATTTTGGCATGTATTGAAGTTTGTCATTGAATGCTTTATATTAATAAATGTAAACATTGGATCTAGAAAGCTCCAGTGAAAACCAGAATAAAAAATTAAAGAAAGAAAAAAAGTAACCCTCGTCTGAGCTCGATCCACTAACCCACTAACCACTAACAAAATATAACGACAACAAAGGAACTCTCCGAATTATTCAATCGTTTCTCGTAACAACGCTTTATAATTTTCAGTTTGTTAAATTGTCAAGATGCATATAATGGATATTTTAGAGCATGGTAACTAGTCAGTATTACTGTTTCCTTACACATATCATAACTACAACGAAATGTGCGAATTTGAAACATTTTTTTTTATTTTGTCAATTTACCAAAACATGAAAAGGCCCCTTTAATGTATCAACAAAAATGCATGTGTATCCCTGATAAGAGCATGTTCATGGAATGCTGCTTTGACCCGCTCTTTGTTTGAATTCTAGATGACTTGGCTCCGCATGGTAAGTCACTTTATTTTGCATCTACGATTAGCGTAATTGATGAATGTTATATTGTTATTTATAATGTTTAATGATAACGTTCACTAATTAAATATTTTCTTCATTTTTAATTAGAATCAAAGTTTAAAATCGTGTTGCTTTCGTGCCACGTCATACGAAAAGAGGTCCGATGCCATCCCAAGACAATCCTACGCAATCTGGCCGCGGCAAATCCTGTCCACTAATGAGATTGCAAAACATGGCGTCACTTTATTTAGGACATGGGTGCTGCTGACCAGACTATGCGAATGCGCAGGCTGGTTTGAAACAACGCTGGTCTCGTAGAGAATAAGACCCAAGTTCGCATTATGCGAATGTTGTGGAATTATTGCCTTTCTTTAAAAAAAAAAACAACTATTTACACCGATTTTTTCCTAGATTTATCTCAGAAGTGACGTTTTGAAATTATGTGATTGTTTGATTGAAACTTTAAAATATGCCTTAATATAAGACAGAGGATGTTATCTTGTAACAAACAAGTTGGCGACGTCAATGCCAAGACAGGTTTTTAACGTTATATACCCTTTATTACTTTTATTATTTGTTGAAATGCCGCTCACTTTCTAGCCATATGGACAAGAACGTGAAAAGCGTTTTAATCATATTAATATTCACCATATATCTCGACTTTACTCGC
The DNA here is from genome assembly GCF_020536995.1 of Dreissena polymorpha. Lineage (NCBI taxonomy): Eukaryota > Metazoa > Mollusca > Bivalvia > Myida > Dreissenidae > Dreissena > Dreissena polymorpha. The sequence goes on from NC_068359.1 coordinate 87,417,538, forward strand.
TCGAAATTTCTTAGCGGGTCTCGCTAAGAAAATGTGCAGCGAGTTAAGTCCAGATAAAGAGCAATTATTAATACGAAATAAATCATTTTCTTGCTGCTGATATGGCTGGAAAGTTAGCGGCTTTTAAACAATCAAAACAATTAATTAAGTGCATACAATGGCGAAAAATACCTAAATCGGCATGGGCGTCGCCATCTTTTCTGTTATTTGATTAGCTCTTCTGTCAGAGCAATCAATCAATTTCACTTTTATATACATGTATATCTTTGTAAGAACATATCGACTCGTGTGGCAAAACCTACATTGTGAAAAACGACGCTAGGAAGCGAATTTTAGGCGGCTCGTCGTTACTCCAAGGAGAGTGGCATTGGCTGGTGTCACTTCAACAATTATCGGCTGATAAGAAGTATATGATGCATGTGTGTGGAGCGACACTTATCTCCCCGCAGTGGCTACTCACCGCTGCGCACTGTTTCGAGTGAGTTCGATTGTCAACGGAAATGGGAATGTATGTACTTAAACATGGGCACACATAAAATGGTCCAGGGAAAGTAAACATTTTTCTCATTGCAGATCCTACGTATTGCCTTATTTATTACAGGTCACCACATTGTTTTATTTTATCCCCCCCCCACCCCTCACATGAAAGGGCGAGGGATATGGCAATTCACTTGTTCGTACGTTCGTACATATCTAAGTCGTTCCCGATTCATGTCCGGACTATTGCATCAACAATAATTTGAAAGTTTAAACATAGTTTGATAACCGTGATTACTAAGTGGATACGACGCGCAAGCGCATACCATATGCATATGGCTCCAAAATCATGGTCACACGAAGAGATCAAAGGTCAAATGTAATAATTTAGACGGCTTGTCCTGAGTGTAATTTTATTTTTTATCGGTTTATAGTAAAAAAACTTTACAATGATTATTAAATGTGGGGTTGGTGTGACGCGCTGCACAACACATTCCAATCTCAAAGGTAAAGACCACGCCTGAAGGTTTAAATAATATATGTCCTTAATACAGCTTGACATTGAGTGTTATTTTATCGTCGATGTGACAACTGTAAAATTTGATTATCTTCGTTTAGATCTCTTAGCGACTGGTCAAGGTCACATCAATAGATTGAATGTAAAGAATGAGAACACTATTGCTCGTTCAGACTTAAAGTTCATCACGTATGTGGTAGTTTAGAAATCACTTGCCACACACGAACAACATTTAAATATCGCGGGTTTTACATAATACATGTAACCCTATCCCAAATGTCAACGTCACTTTTCATGGAATATATCTGAATATATATCTCTGCTATAACTTGATTGTTTTCATTTAGCTTTTTCGACACACCATATTCCTGTTTCTAAAACACAGGTAGTGTAGGAAAGTTCATCCATCCGTGTGTTTTATAAATCTTGTATTAAACTCTCCATAGATTTACGTGAAATCTGAAAAAACGAAAGGTAATAGAACATAAGCGCGACGTGAAAAACACATTTTGTACAACATAATCGAAACAAATAAATCTGTTATACATAATCGAAACAAATAATTATAGATTTTCTATACTTGAACAGTAAAGCTATTTTGATTTTAGTAACTGCAATCGACATTAGCAAAACACTTATCTTACAATTTTACATGATTTTACATGATTGTAATATACGAGCATGTCTGCAGTTATCATGAGTCTCTGGAGATTGACCCGTTGGACACAAACAACTGGCGCGTGATACTCGGAGAGCACGTGCAGTATCGAGAGGAAGGCACGGAGCAGAAGCATTCCTTGGACAAGATAGTCACACACCCTAAGTACTCGCGTGGGTGGCTACTCCTATATTAAACACATTAATTACTAGTATTTGATATAAATGAGTGGCATACGCATTACCGTGTGTCACGGACATGCATATGTACTTTTGGAAACATGTTTAAACCGATCATTTTAACTGAGCACTTGCATATTCCATGTTCGTGTTCAAAATAACTGCATACAGATGTTAACCATGCCAATTTATCACACGCGTGCACACATCAACTAAATTGTATCTCACAATTGCACCTGCAGTTAAACTGTATCAGACTCGTAGAAAGAGGTGGCTGACATGGAATGTTTATCAATTCCAATTCATGAAATGTTTGACTGTGTCAACTACACTATTTTATACAAGTTTACTTGTCCACTCCAATACACTACACGAATTTCAGTTTCCACACCAATGACTGACACGATTTCAATGTCAATTTATCATACAATTTTAAGTGTCCAGGCCAATTTATCACAGTTGCCATTGACACATGTGCTACACAGGAAAAGAGCATTAAAAGCGTGTGGTAAATTCTTTATGACATTTACAGATGCGTGTTTTGATGCACACAAATGTCTGACATTCTCTTCAATGTCAACTCCAATGTATCGAACGGTCTCTAGTATCCAGATCAGTGTATGAAACGCTACAACATGTCTGCACTCCTGTCAGTGTCCATATCAATGTATCACAACTCGCTTGTTAGTGTCCACACTTAGTCTCAAACGCTTGTCAGTGTCCACAACTATTTCTCAAACGCTTGTAAGTGTCCACACCTATGTCTCAAACGCTTGTCAGTGTCCACACCTATGTCTCAAACGCCTGTCAGTGTCCACACCTATGTCTTAAACGCATGTCAGTGTCTACACCTATGTCTCAAACGCTTGTCAGTTTCCACACCTATGTCTCAAACTCTTTTCAGTATCCACAACTATGTCGCAAACGCTTGTCAGTGTCCACACCTATGTCGCAAATGCTTGTCATTGTCCACACCTATTCTCAAACGCTTGCCAGTGTCCACAGCTATTCTCAAACTCTTTTCAGTATCCACAACTATGTCGAAAACGCTTGTCAGTGTCCACACATTTATCTCAAACGCTTTTCAGTGTCCAGACCTATGTCTCGACCGCTTGTCAGTGTCCAAACCTATGTCTCAAACTCTTGTTAGTATCCACACCTATTCTCAAACGCGTGTCAGTGTCCACAACTATGTCTCGAACGCTTGTCAGTGTCCACACCTATGTCTCAAACGCTTGTCAGTGTCCAAACCTATGTCTCAAACGCTTGTAAGTATCCACACCTATTCTCAAAAGCTTGTCAGTGTCCAAACCTATGTCTCAACCGATTGTCAGTATCCACACCTATGTCTCAAACGCGTGTCAGTGTCCACACATATGTCTCAAACGCTTGTCAGTGCCCAAAAATACGTCTCAAGCGTCAGTGTCAACTTTATCAGTGTCTACAATGTATCACATAGTTATCATTTCCAACGACAATATTTGAATAACACCCTTATCAAGTGACTGTTTCAATTGCATTCTTTTTGTCTTTAACACAGGGCGTTTCTTAAGCTCTAAATCCAAAAACAAGTCATGCATAAAACTATATGCACTGCGCGCCATGCGTCAGACAGTATCGATATACTAGAATAACGTTGCGTGTCTGAACATTCAACAAATGAATTAAAAACTATTCAGCGTCACCTTTAACATATCATACTTTTGTCGGCACCTCCTCCAATTTATCAGACGTGTGCACTTGACACCTAAAATGTATCAGACGTTAACATGTGTCAACAAATATGTAAGACGTGTTCGCGTTTCAATTAAAATGATTTAGCCGTTCGCACGTATTAACTCGTTTATGCAAGAAGCTTCAACTCATTTATATTAAACGCTTCAAAGTGTCATCCCCAATGTATAAGTTGTTTGAACATTTTTATTTCATTGTCGTCGGACGATGCAGTGTTCTATGATATCGCCCTACTAAAGTTGAGCAGGCCTGCTCACCTGTCCGAGTACGTGAACACCATTTGTATGGACCCCAATTACACTGCGCCCGATCACAGCCACTGCGTCACAGCGGGATGGGGAGACTTAGTGAACGGTAGACTCGAATTTCTAATATAAAGAAGTGACACTCCAGCCGCTGGAGCAGTATTTCATTCTCATTATATTCAAATTTTTGGTCCTTTATTTAAGGCAACTGACCAATTGCCAAAACAGTACGAAACAGCGCAATACGAAACAACATACACACATAGAAGAATAAAGCTGGGGTCCCCGCCTTGGAACGGTCAATGCAAAGCATAGGGGGTAAAGCCGGTTTTAGAGCCCTCAACCTCACACTTGGCCCAGCAATATTCATGATACATATAAGTGTAAATAAAAAAGGTCTTAAACAAGGTTTCTAAAAATATTTAAAAAAATATTTATAAAAAAAACAATACCACCAGCCTCTGAAGGCTGAAAATATAACAACATTGAAGATGTGTACGGGGGTACACGTTACTGCTTTCACGCAGCATACATCAAAATAACCAGATCACTATCATGGAAAAAAATTCAACACATTTGAGGTTTAGAGATATGTTTTTATTTTCCCAAAGAAAGAATAATAATATATTCCCCTTTCAGTAATGATTTCCAGTTGCAAACAAAAGATAAGTAAACTGTGTCGCTTTGTTTGACAATAATATTATTATGATTTAGCAAAGTTTTTGGTAGCCATTAGAAAGGCAAGAGCATCGGAATACTTACGTAAATCTCATATAACAATTTTAACTTGCAATTTTTATACCAATGTTACAACGGGAGAGGCGGCGTTGTTTTCCAGGTGCGAATGAGGGCGTGGAATTACCTCACCATGCGAGTCTTCAGATCGTGCCCAATTCCGTCTGCGCCGAACGCTACGATGTTTCTCCGGAAGACCTCGATGTTTCTCCGGAAGACCACGATGTTTCTTAGGAAGATTACGATGTTTCTCCGGAAGACTACGATGTTTCTCCGGAAGACCACGATGTTTCTCCGGAAGACTACGATGTTTCTCCGGAAGACACACCCCTCATTTGCGCCGCTGGTGAAGGCAGGGATTCCTGTCAGTTGGGATTCAATATTGCGAATGTGAAGTGACATGTTCATTAGCAAATAGCTTAGTATCAAAAAGTCATACATATTCTTGTTTTCAGTGTCTGAAATGAATTCTTATGATAATGCTCATCTTAGGTGACATCATTCGATCTTTTTAAAAAAAAATTCCATGTCTAAATTTTTGTTTTATGACCAACACGCCAACATTAACAAATGACAACATTTATATTTAATCAACTTTACTTAGTTTTGTTTACATACGATTCTTTTCGTTAATTATAGTGATAATAGATATGCCCACGTTGTCATTTTAGTTAATAATTTAATTTACTCGTCCAAGAAATACGCTGGCTAACAAGAAATAAAAATTTCCTAAACTTGTTTGATAATATTTGTTATGAACTAACAATTCGTGTTAGATTCTATCAAATTAGATGTGGTAGCCTATACATCTATGTAGTTAATTACAACGTGAATTAATGTACTTTATGTCATTATAGGGCATTTCACTTGTTTTCTAGGGCGACTCGGGCGGTCCGCTAGCGTGCTTCCATGACGGCCACTGGATCCAGGTGGGCGTGGTCAATTCAGGCAAAGAATGCGCCGGCAACCCACTGTACCCCTCGTTCTACACGCGTGTAAATTACTTCTGCGACTGGATAGAGAATCACGGTGCCTATACCACGTGACTTTTTAAGATCTGTGTGGGGAGTTAAATGTCAACAAAAGCACGACAAAGGTAAGATTTTTAAGGATAACTTTTTTAATATGTCATCATTTTCAATGAGATAAAGTGGAGAGCCCGCTCATTCATGAGAGTTTTCTATAGGTATCATGATTTTGTAAAACAAATGAATATTTTTTCAGTAAAGTGCAACCGCGCGTTTGGACGGTTAGAAAAAGGTAGGATCAGTGTGGGGACATTATTTTATTATGACACAGAAACATCACCTCTCGTGATTTAAAGCAATAAACTTTATGGGCGGAGCTTATACTATATCATTTTGCATTCTTTTTTTCAGGTTTCTTTCATATATTTATGAAAACAAAATCAAAAAAAATAATTCTAACACTAATATGATCTGTGTGGTATACGTGTTTAGAAGGATCTGTGTGGTATCCGGGTTTCTACAATTTACGGATAAATTGAGATAATAACGACAATAGATATATTTTTTAATTAATTTCAATTATTTCAATACAACAATTACTACTACTACTACTACTACTACTACTACTACTACTATTACAACTACTTCTTTTACTACTACTACTAATACTGCTCCTACTACTACTACTACTACTACTACTACTACTACTACTACTACTACTTCTACTACTACTACTACTACTACTACTACTACTACTTCTACTACTACTACTACTATTACTACTACAACTATTACTACTACTAGTAGTAGTAGTAATAGTAGTAGTAGTAGTAGATCTATTATTATTATTTAAAATTCATTCATTTCAGTAATCACCTATTTGGCACTAGTGAGCGGACAAGGGTTAAGGGAAGAAAAAATAGAGGAACTAGTTTCACGAGACAGGAATGCTATACAGAAGGGGACACTAGGAGTAAGGTGGGAGCGGGCGAGACGAAACGATAGCAAACTGTTGCCAACAATAAGAATGCGGATAGACGAACACAATGGACATTTTAATTCTGACACAAATTCTGCAATAGAAATTGTCAAATATTACACAGGTTGACAAAAAGCAAAGGCATGTTCTTTCCTGAGTAATACGTATGTTCAAAAATCAAATTTGGAATGCAAACTGATAAGACAGAATCCACCAGACGTATTGGCTTGTCATTTTGTTGTTATTTAAAGTTTAAGGTAAACGGTATGTTTATTAAAAACAAAATACTGGTCATAGTAGAAACATATATATATGTGTGTGTTTGTGTCTTTGATTTCATATATGGAATTCATATTGTTGCATTAGTTCATTACATAGTATAGATATTGACAATCATTCGCCATGTGTTGGTGATAATGTCATGTTCTAAATTATGTCGTTGTATTCAGTGTAACAAGTGTATGCTTATCTTTAGCGTTAATAATTTTGAAATGAATATAAAAAGTAAATGAATAAATATTATATTATATGATTATATATGTACGATTTTCCTCTTGTGTTGTGGATGGATGCAGCTCTGAAGAATGTCAAGACGTATTTCGAATTAAGGAGTATTGTATTGTATGCACAACCACATTGCATACATTGTTTACTGTCAATTACCACGGCCTAGAGTAATTATAAGCAGGCAGTTAATTATGTAAAGCAGTCGTGAAAATCCCTAGTATTAGAAACCCTGGCTGCTTATGATTATCGAAATAACTCGTGACAGCGGTATTTAAAATTGAAACCAACGAAAAAACATCGCAAAACTTTAATCAAGTTATAATTAAAAAAGAATCACAGATTCGAATACAAATCACAGATGCGATATATTAATGAATAACGTAAATCCAAATTATTGCACAATTATTTGAGAATGATTTTAAACACACACACGAACTAAACGAAACCTATTAAATTAATCAAATTCGGATAACTTTAGAATCATTTTGAAAAGCAAAGTAAAAGTAAAACAACGAATAAAATAACGTTAAACGATAATAAAGTTACACAGACAAACTGTAAACTATTATGATTTTTAATCCGTATTCACGGATTTATGTGAAGTCCTCACGTATCGAGAAAGGTTTGTTTTGCGTTTGTACGTTTTGAAACACTCCTCACTACTGTAACACTTGTCATGCATGTGGGTATTGACGTGCTCTCTAAGGTCATTCTCACTCCTAACTGCCAACACTGCTAACATTTCACCAATCCCTCTTTTTTGCACTTTTCTCTCTAGCCACGAGTAGGTACTTGTCCGCAAAGCTCCTGTCGCACTGTACACACACGTGACATTGGGGTCCTTTGTTCGTTGAAGCCTTCTAAGATTGTAGGCATCCTGAGAAAAAAACAACATATTTTATTCACGTGACATTTCAATGCGTAAACACGCTATTTTAAAAATGTTAGTATCTGAGGACACGCGTTCGTTAGTTTTAAATTACAAACGATTTGACGATTATTGAGTTATTTCAAAATATATGATAACCTGAGAGATGAGATATATTGCATATTTGTGTTGTTTCAAGAAAATCCGTTCATTTGTTTGTTAGCATAACTGTATAAAAATTTAACTATTTTTAAGGTATTTAATCTTACCTGAAATGCTTTCCCACAGCAGTTATAGTTTCTAGAGTTAGCGTGTCCCCTAATGTGGCGCAATAATCCAGCTCTTCGACATTTTTCCGCATTCGGAGCATTGAGCCATACCTTAAAGCAAATATAATATCAAAAATAATATACGATACATTACTTCACCTGACAGTAGTGTTTGATGCCAAAATAAAAATGGACTTTGATACAATAACATAAAGTGTACACTTATTTAAGGTAAGCATGGACTTGTCATCGATTTAAGATGCTCCAGCGTAAGATTTTAATATTATAATGAGGATTGTACAGCATGCCTGTAAATCATAATTATGTATTAGTTCAACAAGCGGTGCAAGCGTAGTGTATAGCCATTATGTGTTTTACATGCTAGCTCATTTAAAAATCCCGTTGTTGACAAGCATTTTTTAAACAACTCAATAGAACTGAAAAACTTAAAAACAGTATACCACACAGACCCGTTGAAAAACGTATACCACACAGATCATATTACTGTAAAAATAGTTTTCTTGAATTTTGTTTCGTAAATAAATAACAGAAACCTGAAAATAGATGCAAAATGATATAGTGTAAGCTCCGCCCATAAAATTTATTTCTTAATATCACCAGAGGTGAAGTTTTTGTGTAAAAAAAATAATGTCCCCACACTGATCCTACCCTTTTCTAACCGTTCAAACGCGCGGTTGCACTTTACTGAAAAAATACTTATTTGTTTTATAAAATCATGATACCTATAGAAAACTCTCATGAATGAGCGGGCTCTCCACTTTATCCCATTAAAAATGGTGACATAATAAAAAGGTTATCCTTAAAAATCTCACCTTCGTCGCGCTTTTGTTGTTATTTTACTCCCCACACAGATCTTAAAAAGTCACGTGGTATAGGCACCGTGGAGAATGTCATTGATTCCAACTGAACATCCAAAACTCAATGATTCGGTGCAATCACGATGCGATGTAAATTTTTCAGGAGTTATTGCACAACTACTATTCTATCTAGAACAAACTGTTCGAAATGTTGGGCAGTTAAAACAATATATAACACTCAATTATATTTATTCTTTGGCGTATATCTTTTCGATTTGACACATCAGTATAATATTGAATGTAAACGTTTTATCTCTTTTGTATTGTCATATACAAGTAACTTTACTAAAGGCTATAGTTATGTTATGTTTTCCCAAGAGTGGTTCACTAAACCGGGATTTCGATGCCCTCTTTTACTCTAATCATCTAAGTCATCATTGGCGTAAATAAGATATAACGCAACATTTTCAATCTCCTTACAATTGAAATGTTGATGATTAAAGGTTATCAAGATTGAGTTTACTTCCATTGCTGTGATATACAGTGCTCACGAGATGCGAAACTGTTTGTCTGATTACAAACTATTCCCGATTTCTAACAAATATTATAAGAAAAAGTGCCTAATGTCACCTATGTCATCGACTCATATTTCTGTTTTATAGTTCGTGGTGTTGAACTTTTTTTTAATTTCGTTTAGTTCACATATTATTAAAGCTTGAACAATTTTTAACATAAAATGTTTGTACACTTAATTTTATTATGAAAAATGAAATGTTTGGTACAAATGTTTCAAAAATTGAAGCTTAAGATGATCGCGTCAAAATAGTCTTAAGAAATGCTGGCCTGGACCGACAAGGAAGATTGCAGCATTTAAATAGTCAAAAGAACGGAAACACGTTTTGATATCGTATAGGTTAATTTTAAAATTAAATAAATCGTACAAACACGTCACTGTTTATTTAAATGTTTCTGGTACTAAACATGTTTCGGCCGTAGCCTTCATCAGAAGTACATTCAATTTTTTTCATAGATTTATTTTAAAATATCAAAAAATCGTTTGCAACTGAAAACTAACAATACACAATATCCTGGTAATATAAAACAATAAAGCTTATTTTAAGATTTTTTTTTATAAATAAAAGTTGTTTATAACAAATTGTAAGCATATGAGTTGAATGTAAGCATAATTTTAACCAAATGGCAGGCAAACAGTAACACCACGAACCACATTCTTGGAGAACAGGGCTTTATGCACGTGCGTAAATTGTCGTCTCAAATTAGCCTTTTGTTTGAAAGAAGAATATTCTTATGTTTAGTTTTTTTTTCCAGAGTTCACCCATTTACGAATATTTCCAAGTTTCTGTATAAAACACAGTTACTGTATAAACTTTCGTCTAATACGACACCTGTGCAGTACGTTTATTGCACGTTTCGCTAGAGTTAGTGTTCAAATACATATCTACACACAATCAACCAGTCGCCAATTTTCTAATTGTACATCCTTTATTTTTAAAATGCAACTAAATAGTTGACCGCATGTTTACACTAAAATAGTCTAAAGGGAAAAACGTTATAAAAACTCAATGACATTTGCATCTTTCCCGCAATGGAACAGCCAAGTGCAACCATACACACATGAGGTCCAAACATGTTTGAGAATCATGGATGATTTATTTCAATACAATTTTGTAGAACACGATCTCAAGCAACGCCATACACATCGATTTGATATCAAGATTTTGTAGATAAATTCATAGATAAATTCATTAATTGATGCGATGCAATGGGTATTGAGTGTTAAAATAACATAGTATCTAACTCATTATTTTATAATCAATTAATGTTTAATTTATACCTGTTTTGGATATATATGTTAAAATATATTTTCATTCACAATTAGCTCTGCAGACAGCTTTCGGTTTGAAACAAACCTTACATGCGACACCCATATCTTGAATTATTGTGGAATTTTGACTGTTTCATCTATTTCACGACTGGCATGCTTTTAAAATCACGCGAAATAAAATATGTGTGTTTCTTGAGTCATTGCTTATACAGTTTTTTTCGTTTTCGTTTTACATTCGTCAAAGCGAAACACGAAAATCATCACATATATTACTTCGTATACCGATGTTCAAATAACCAATACCAAAACAAATACAAAAAGTCTTTTAATTATAAAACAAAATACGAAACTTATTTTCCTCGTCATATTTCGTTTTAGTCTGAATATTACGAAAATCGATGTTTAAAAATTGAAATAAAATGTGTGTTCCCATTTACAAATTTGTTTCGATAAAACCGAAGTTGAGTGGCGCGTTTGTTTTGGGGAAATGAATCCTGATTGACCACTTTCAGCACTTTTCTCTTTGATACAAATAAGCCATTAGCTCAAGAATCAACCCATTTATTTTGTTTATAATCGTTGGCAAAAATGAAGAATAAGATCCTAAGATTGTTTCATTTTGTGATCAATTTTAAACGAGTAAACAAACCCATTAATAATAAATACATGTAACATTCGCACAGTATGTGTTTTATGTTTAATATCAATTAACAGTTATTTATTCGGTACAATAATTTTCCAAAGGCAGCACTTTTCACAAGCTCTTGAGAACAAATTAATGTTCTATACACGGAACTAAAACGCTTTTAATAACTAAACAAAAATTACATTTATTGGACTCGCTCGATTTACACAACCCGTCCCGAGATTTCATTATAGATGATATAAAAGTCCATTTACATCAGTTCTTATCTGGCTTAAAATATAAATTAAAGTGCAGCGTATGACAATAGATTTGGGTTTAAAGTGTAGCTCTCGACAATGTTTTTATTTGAAAAAAAAACAACAACATAAAAGCAATGTAAACTTATAATTTTCATCGAACTTCATGATTAGCAATTGTTACATCAATAATATATTGCTTGCTTTGGAACAGTATAGTAATTAAGAAATCAATCAAATATAATTAAAGTCCGACATCGAGCACTATATAAAGCAATACGAAGTATAAGCTATACCCTTGATTTTACATTAACGTTTGGACTTTACAATACTATATGCAAATGCATAAACTATAATTGTGCCAATGTCCAGGTACCATTGCTTTTAAACGTCTATTCTAGTTTGTTACCCATCAACGTTAAACTTGTTCATTAAGTTTAAACGCTAATACATAGTAAGTTACTTTTGTTTTTCAATAAATAATACCGTTTTTTAATTTATTTTAGTTAACCATTTGCTTTGCAAATGGTATTCATGAGGCAGTCTGCAAACGTGAAAAATACAGTTTATCAGTAGTACAAACAAACATGTTGAAAGTTCATTCGCTTTTAAAATACAAACTCAGTAAACTCAAAACGGGCGATGTTTCTAAACGTATCTTTCATTTCTCAAAACTGTATATACCAGAGATTCGGTAATACCTCTTGCGAAAATCGTGTGAACGTATGACTATAATCAAAAGTAATTAAACTCAGTATCTCAGAGAACTGTATACAACTATATGCAATATAGGCTATGGCCCCAGATCTGCTTTTATACGCTTTTGGACCTGGACTTACTATGCAGAAGAAAAACGATTCCGGGTAAGGTAAGCAAGACATCAAAACAGGCAAATGAAGTAGATACGACAATATAATGACCTCGTATCCTACGTATGGAACCAGAACAATGACTTCAAGTGTTGGTTCGACGGTATGGCATTTTTGCATTATTATCAACTGACGACCCGATCTATTGATGGGTAGGACTCCTGCTTCAAGGCTTTTTCGTCGCTAGAACAGGATGGCCTGTCGCGATGTACTTAAGGTCCCTAGTGTTTTTTCAATGATGTTTAAGTATATTTAAAAGTTACGTAAATTTTACAGTTTTAACGACTCCGGGAGAATAATTGACTTTTCAGTAATTAATATGGTCATTACGCGTCTAAGGCTGCATTATGCGATAACCCAATCGGTGTTCCAATACTCCTACCTATTTACCTTACTAGATTCTCGAAAGTAAGGAACATTTTGAAATTAGAGCGTTAGCTCGGTTAGATCTTTCAAGTTCAATAAAAATGATACAAGAACTGTTGTTCCGCCCACCTCTTTCAACACACATTATTTTCACAACAGTTAAAGTATTCCATCACTGTATTAGAACGATGCCAAGCTCAAATGTCTTCAGTGGCATTTTCGTATCTAAGTAAGAGAAAAGCAACTTAAAAGTTATCTCCCTAGACAGTAGCGCCCTCGTTTTTCGTTCACCGTATATCAACGCATACACGGTAAACAGGAATACATGTACACATTTCATTTAAATTTTAAACATTGAATATCGTAATATTAAGATTGAAACTAAATTGATTTAAATGTACATATATGTCTTGATTTTCGTGTTTCGTGTTTCGATTTATTTTTGAATGCATAACGAAACACAAATAAACGCATATTTCGTGGACCATTTGCTAATTGCAAAAAAAGAGCTCATATGTTGTGTCGGAATCGCATTGAAACGTGGGAACATCCTCATATATTTGATCTACAAAGAGAACATAATTTTCTGTCGCCCTATGGGCTTCAATAACTCTTATCTATAACTTCGAATATAAAAGTTTGGGTATATTCCTGCGGCTCATGCGTTTCAGTTTGATAAATCATTTCGCTAATTCAAAATTGTCCATGACAATGGTTGCCGTTTAATTCTAATTCATTTGTTACCACTTACATCACAACGACTTCAATGCGGTCATAGACTGTAAAAAAAGATGTGCAAAGTCTACTCTTTGTTTGGCAAATTTATAATTCATAAAGTTTAATTGCATATGAATGTCAGGTTGTTTTTTAAGAAAATGAGCAAGTGTTTAATTGCAATCATTCAAGTACAGTAATACATATTCTATATTTATCTGAATTTACTACGAAGTAGAGTCATTACTAATAAATTTAACGTAAAATATCGGTGGGTTTCATATACTAAATAATTATAAAAAAACTCGCTCTCGGTTGTTATAATCCAAGTTATATAAATAAGTTTTTTTAATTAACATATGCGTAAAATATCCGGACATATCACGTTGCCGTCTCCAAAAACAACAACAGCTATGAACATTTACTCAGGTTACGTTGACACTTACTTTTGAAACCTAATATATATAGCTCATCCGAAAGAAAACACGAGGTTTCAGCGTTGATTAGGATCATGTAATTTGCAATACTTAAAGTGGCCTTTTCACGTTTTGGTAAATTGAAAAAAATACTATAAATGTTTCTGATTCGCAAATGTTCGTTGTAGTTATGATAATTGTGAGGAAACCGTAATTCTGAACATTTACAATTCTCTTAAATTTCCATTATATGCATCTTATGAAGATTTAAAAACCTGAAAATTATAAAGCGGTGCAACGCGAATCAATTGAAAAATTTTGAGAGTTCTTTTACTGTCGTTATATTTTGTGATACTACAAGGATTGCTTATATAAAGTATAAAATGCATCATGCATTATATGGGCGTGTATGGCTGAGTGGTCTAAGCGATAGACGTTTACTCCAGAGGTCCATGGTTCGGGCCCAGTTGAGGGTTACTTTTTGTATTAATCTTGTTTTGTTTTAACTGGAGCTTTTTAGATCCAATTTTTACATTTATCGATTAAAGCATTTAATGGCAAACTTCAATACATGCCAAAATCTGTGAAAAGACCCCGTTAACACAATCCTGATAATAATGATCGAGCATGATCGAAACTCATGAAAGGTATGCATTATACACTTTTCGAATCGGCTTTCAACACAAACAGCAATAGCTGAATATGCGAAAATAACCTTAACAAATTAATGTTTATTTCTTGCGTACGTACTGAAATCACTTGGGTGTTCATAAGCTAACGCGTACGAAGAAGCCCTATATACATTCTAAACCTTAACCTTTCGTTAAAATGTGTTTCAAAGTAAAAGAAATAAAACAATTTAGGTAAATAAATGCGCTTTGTGTGTTTGTATAGTTATCGCCCGTTAGGATGAATAAAACTTTAAAAATTTAAGTAAAGTTTAAATATGTATACTTATACTTCATTGACTAAAAATAGGGACCTTAAGTGACCGGCCATCCTAGCGTAAAAAATTATTGAAGCAGGGGTTCTAATCCTGAATAGCTCGGGTACTTAAAATGTACTTAAAATCCATATCCGTCGATTCAACCCTTAAAGTAACTGTTCAGGTTTGATGTCATTATATAGTCGTATATAGTCGCATCTACTTTGCCTGAGGCTTGGCTTGATATCTTGCTTACCTGACACGGAATCGGTTCTCTTCTACATAAAAAATCCATGTCTATGTGCGTTTAAGAGCAGATCTGAGGCCATACATTTTATTGGATATTGTTGTATACAGTGCTCTGGGATACGGAGTTTAATTACTTTTGAAAATAATCATACGTTCGCACGATTTTCGCAAGAGGTATTAACGAATCCCTGGTAAATACAGTTTTGAGAAATGAGCGTTCACGTTTGGAAACATCGCCAGTTTCAAGTTTACTGATATGTATTTTAAAAGCCAATAAACTTTCAACATATTTGTTCGTTCTTCTGATAAACTGTATTTTTCTGATTTGCAGACTGCCTCGTGAATACCATTTTAAAAGCGAAAAGTGAACTGAAATAAATAGTAAAACGGTATAATTTTGGGAAAAAAAATAACGTACTATGTATTACCGTATAACTTAATGAACACGTTTACCTTTGATGATTATCAAACTAGAATAAACGTTTAGGAGCCTGGACATCGGCACAATTTTAATTTATGCAATTTCATAAAATCCAAACTTTAATATAAAATGAAGGGTATAGCTTATACTTAATATGGTTTAATATAGTGCTCGATGTCGGACTATAATAACATTTGACTGATTTAATAATTAGTTTACCGTTCGAACGCAAGCAATATATTTATTGTTTGTAAAAAATTGCTAATAATAAATTTCAATGAAAATTAAACGTTCACATTGCTTTATTTTTTTAAAATAAATAACTACACTTTAAACCCGAATCTATTGCCATACGTTGCACTTTAATTTATACTTTAAGCCATATAAAAACTGAGATAAATTGACTTTAATATTATCTATAATTAAATCTCGGGACAGGTTGTGATAATCGAGCGAGTACAATAAATATAATGTTAGTTTAAATGTTGAAAGCATTTAAGTCCCGATTATAGAACATTAATTTGTTCTCACGAGCTTGTGAAAAGTGCTGCTCTTGGAAAAGATACACTTTCTTGTACCGAATAAATAATTGTAAATTGTTCGTAGACATAATACACATACGGTGCAAATTGTACATGCATTTATCATTTATGGATTTGTTTACTCGTTTAAAATTGTTAAAAAATAAACAACAATATGAGGTTCTTATTCTTCATTTTTGCTAACGATTTAAAACAAAATCGCTGTGTTAATTCTTGAGCTAATGGCTTATTTGTATCACAGAGAAAAGTGCTTAAGGTGGTCCATCGGGATACATTTCCCCAAAACAGACGCGCCACTCGCTTTCCGTTTTATCGTAACAAATTTGTTAATTTGTAAATGGGAACATACATTTTATTTAAATTTTTAAACCTTGATTTTCGATATATTCAGATTTAAACAAAATATGAAGAGGACAATAAGTTTCGTATTTTGTTTTATTATAAGTACATCACAAAACGCTGAAGAGAAAACAATTCTCTTTTTGTATTTGTTTTTGTTATTTGAAAATTAATACTAAGTAATATATGTGCTTAATTTCTTGTTTCGTATTTATTAATATAAAACGAAAAACGAAAAAAACTGTATATACAAGGACAAGTAATTTAAAATGCATGCCAGTCTTGAAATAGGAGGCACAGTTCATAGTCCACGATAATTCAGGATATGTGTTTCGCATGTTAGGCTTGTTCCGAAACGATAGCATTCTGCAATACTAAGCTTGTTTTGTGTGGGTTAAATATATTTATCATGAATTCAAAACAGGTATAACATTGATTATGAAATAATTAGGAAGATAATATGTTATGCTTACATTCACTACCACTTGTATTGCATCAATTTTATTTTCTAAATTTCCTTTAAAAAAAAACGTCTCTTGATATCAACTCAAATTTTTATTTGGTGTTGATTGCGATAACGATCTACGAAATTGCATAGAAATAATTCATCCATGATTCTCAAACATGTTTGGACCTCATGTGTGTATGGTTGCACTGGGCTAATTCAGAACGGTGAAAGATGCAAATGTCATTGAGTTTGCATATTGTTCTTCTCGTAGGACAATTTTATTGTAAACATGCGTTCAAATATTTAGTTGTATTTGAAAACGAAAGTATGTGCAATAAAAAATGAATGACTGGTTGATTGTTTGTAGCCTGTATTTGAACACTAGCTCTAGCGAAACGTGCAATACACGTATTACGCACGTGTCGTATTAGACGAATATTTTCCTTGCGATCAAAATCATTCAATTCATTTTTTAATTGTTTTTTCCCCCCAAGAGTTAGGTTCGAGGTGTAACTGTATACCTGTCATTTCGTTTAAATTATGATCACATATTACAAATAATTGAGTTTGCTTACATTCAACGCATTTATACTTATAATTTGATATAACAAACTTGTATTAACCATGAAAATCTAAAAACAAGCTTTATTGTTTTGTAAAACCAGGATATTGCGCATTGTAAGTTTTGACTTGCAAACGATATCAGAACGTGTTTTAGTTCTTTTTTATATTCAAATGCTGCAATCTTGCTTGTCGGTCATGGTTAGCATTTCTCGAAAATTCTTAAGACAATTTTAAGGGGATCAGCTTAAGTTTCCATTTTTCAAACATTTGTACAAACATTTCATTTTTCGTAATAAAATTAAATGCAAGAACATTTCATTTTTCATAAGAAAATTAAGTGTACACACTTTTCATTTTAAAAATTGTTAAAGCTTTAATAATAATATGTGAACTAAACAAAATTTAAAAAAAAAGTTCAACACCGCTAACTATAAAACAGAAATATGCGTCGACGAAATACGTCGCTTTAGGCACTTTTTTCTTATACCAGACTTAATAATATTTGTTACAAATCGGTAATAGCTTCTCATGAGGCAGACAGTTTCGCATCTCGTGAGCACTGTTCATGACCGCAATGGATGTGAACTCAATATTTGTAACATAAAATCATCAACATTTCAATATTTAAGATTGAAAATGTTGCGTTATATCTAATATACGTCAACAATGACATAGAGGATCAGAGTAAAAGAGGACATCGAAATCCCTGTTTAGTGAACTACTGCGGGGAAAATACAAGATATAACTATACCCTTTAGTTAAGTTGCTTGTATATAATAATACAAAAGAGATGAAACGTTTACATTCGATATTATACTGATATGTCATGTCGAGAAGATATACGCCAAAGAATAAATATAATAGAGGGCTATATATTGTTTCAGCTGTCCAACATTTCTAACGGTGTGTTCCAAGTGCACTGGTTGTTCAGTTCGAATTAATGACATCCTCCATCCAGTCGTAAAAGTGAGTAACACGCGTGTAGAACCCGGGTGACAGTGGGTTGCCGGCGCAATCTGTGCCTGAATTGACCACGCCCATCTGGATCCAGTGGCCGTCATGGAAGCACGCTAGCGGACCGCCCGAGTCGCCCTAGAAAACAAGTGAAATGCCCTTTTATAATGTAAAGTACATAATCTAACGTTGTAATTAACTTCATATATGTATAGGCTACCACATCTAATTTGATAGAATCTGACACGAATTGTTAGTTCATAACATATAACATCAAACGAATTCAGGAATTTTTCATTTTTGCTAGACAGCGTATTGCTTGGACGAGTAAAATAAATTATTAACTAAATTGATAACGTGGACATGTTATCTAACCAACTATAATAAACGAAAAGAAACGTTATCAACAATAAGTACGTTAATTTAATATAAATGTTCATAAATGGCGTGTTGTCATTTGTTAATGTTGACGTGTTGGTCAAAAAACAAAAATTTAGACAAAACATTCTTTAAAAAAAAGATCGAATGATGTCACCTAAGATAATAATAAGAATTCATTTAAGACACGGAAAACAAGAGTATGTATGACGTTTTGATATAATGCCATTTGCTAATGAACACGTCACTTCACATTCGGAATATTGAATCTCACCTGACAGGAATCCCTGCCTTGAGAAGAGGCACAAATAAGAGAGCCCATGAGATGTTTTTGTTCCGGAGTTGCACTGTGGCGTTCGGCGCAGACGGAATTGGGTATTATCTGAACACTCGCATGGTGCGGTATTTCCACGCCCGTTTTCGCACCTGGAAAACAACGCCTCTTCCGTTGTAATGTAGGTATAAAATTGCATGTTACTATTGTTCAATGAGATTTACGTAATTATTCCGATGCTCTTGTCGTTCTAATGGCTACCAAACACTTTGCTGATTCATAAGAAAATTATGTTTAAACAAAGAGAGACAGTTTACTGACGTTTTGTTTGCAACTGGAAATCATTACTTAACAAAAATAGAGTATTCGTATTTTGTGGTAAAATAATAACAAATCTCCAAACCTTAAATGTTTTGTACTATTTTCCATGATAATGATTTGGTTATAAGAAATTAGAGTATACCTTCAACTATGTCTCCCCAGCCTGCAGTGACGCAGTGGCTGTGATCGGGCGCAGTGTAATTGGGGTCTATACAAATGGTGTTCACGTACTCGGACATGTGAGCACGCCTGCTCAACTTTAGTAAGGCGATATCATAGAACACCTTATCGTCCGACGACACTGAAATAAAAATATTCAAACAACTGATACATTGGGAATGACACTTTGAAGCGTTTAATATAAATGAGTTAATACGTGCGAACGGCTAAATCATTTAAATTGACACGCAAACACTTCAAACATATTTTGTTGACACATGTAAACGTCTGGTACATTCACGGTGTCACGTTCACACGTCTGAAACATTGGTGGAGATGCCGACAAATGTATGATATATTTCAGGTGACACTGAATAGTTTGTAATTTATTTGTTAATTGTTCAGACACGCGACATTATTCTAGAACATCGATACTGTATTGCACACGGCGCGAAGTGAATAGAGTTCTAAGCTTTACTTGTTTGGGATTTATAGCTTACAAGACGCCCTGTGTTAAAGACACAAAGAATACAATTGAAACAGCCAATTATTAAATGAAATATTCAAATTGTCGTTGAAATTGATAACCGTGTTATACATTGTGGAAACTGATGAATATCAACAACTACTCTATTCAGCAAAGGGATCAAAACAGACATGGCGGTGGTGTTTGTATATACGTCAGGAAGGACTTATCCTATAATATTCGTTCCGATTTGAATCGCGATGATCTTGAAGCTATATGAATTGACATTTTATTACCGAAATCTAAATCTATTTTATGTGGTGCTTTTTATAGACCTCCTTTACAACAGAACTTTTATACCAGTCTAGAATATTTGTGCTCTTCATGCAATGATTTTTTAAAACATGAATTTATTTTACTGGGTGATTTTAACACTGATGTGTCCATGAACAAATGTAATACTCTTTTAAAGTGTTCCAAATCATTTATTAATATGTTTCATTACAAACAACTGATTTCAGAACCAACTAGAGCTTGTTCTACCATTGAAACCATAATTGATTTGATATTGGTTTCTAACATTGACAACATTACTCAGTCAAGTGTAATTCACACTTCCTTTAGTGATCATAGTTTAATATTTTGTACTAAGAAAGTTAGTAAAATTCCTATAAGTTCTCATAACAACGTTACTTTAAGATCTTTAAAAAATTATAATACAGAAGATTTTCAGGCAAGTCTTTTAGCCATTGACTGGACTCCTTTTCTGTTATGTGATAGTGTTAATGAAGCTTGGTGTATTTGAATCATCTATATTTATCTGTGATAGACAACATAGATCCTGTAAAACAGACTAGAATTAAGCAGAGAACAGAACCTTGGATAGAATCAGACATTCTCAGTGCTATGAATGAAAGAGACAAGGCCTTTTACAATTATAAAAAGGATATAACTGTAGATAATTATAACATATTTAAGACTCTTAGAAATAAAATTCAGATACGTGTTCACAATGCTAAAAAAGATTTGTTTAACAATGTACTTGATCAAAATAAAAATGATTCATCATCCTTATGGCAAACTCTTACAAATCTTGGTTTGCCTTCGAAGAAAGGTTCAGCAACATCTGGCTCCAATATTTGTTTAAACATTGATAATAATATATTTGAAAAGAAACTTATTGCTGAAACATTTAATGAATTCTATACAACTATTGCATGTAAACTTGTTGCAAAATTACCTGAAAGTGTACACAAATTTGGTGTTAATTTTGTTAATTCTTTTTATGCAAATAATGGTGTTGATGCTAATAGTTATTCTTTTTCCATTGTAACTGAGAGTACAGTTCTAAAATATTTAACTTCACTTGGTAAAAAGAAAGCTACTGGCTTAGATGACATACCTTCGCGTTTTGTCAAAGACAGGTCCTCTGTTATTGTTAGTCCCTTAACTCACATCATTAATTTGCCCCTCATACAAGGTCAAGTCCCTAATGATCTTAAGACGGCAAGAGTTGTTCCCCTCTATAAAAGGATGACAAATTGTCTGTAGGTAATTTCCGGCCTGTGTCCATTTTAAATGTTATTTCTAAAATCCTTGAAAAGGTAGTTTATGACCAGGCTGAATCTTATTTTAAAGATAATAAATTATTGTATAAATTTCAGTCAGGTTTTAGAAGTGGCTTCTCTACTGATACTTGTTTAATTCACCTAACAGATTTTATCAGGTATGAAAATGATAAAGGTAATATTGTTGGCATGGTTATGTTAGATTTACAGAAGGCGTTTGATACAGTCGACCACTCAATTCTTCTCATGAAACTCCGAGCATCCGGTCTTAGTGATGGCGTTTTAAACTGGTTCAAATCATACTTGTCTGATAGAAACCAGCTTGTAGATGTTTCCGGTACCTTTTCTTCTTAGGCCAGTATAACCTGTGGTGTACCCGAAGGCTCAATCCTTGGACCCCTTCTTTTTCTAATTTACGTGAACGATATGTCAGCTGTGGTTAAAATAAATTGTTATTATATGCTGATGATTCTGGAATCCTTGTTTCTGGTAAAAGTGTACTTGATGTTGAAAAGGCACAAACAG
This sequence comes from Dreissena polymorpha, assembly GCF_020536995.1. Taxonomy (NCBI): domain Eukaryota; kingdom Metazoa; phylum Mollusca; class Bivalvia; order Myida; family Dreissenidae; genus Dreissena; species Dreissena polymorpha. The sequence goes on from NC_068359.1 coordinate 87,439,718, forward strand.
ATGATATGAACTTGGTTAGCCAATGGTTGATCGACAATAAGTTGTCATTTCACTTAGGTAAAACTGAGTCAATTGTGTTTGGGTCCAAGCAAAAACTTAGGTCACAATCTAGCATTGATATATCTTGTAATGGTACACCCATTGCTTCTACATCATCCGTTAAGTATCTTGGAATTACCCTTGACCAAAACCTTTCTCTCCTCTCAATGGCTGAGTCTCTTTTGAAAAAGGCCAATTCTAGGTTAAAAATCCTTTATCGTAAGAAAGATGTCCTTACTCTACATACGAAGAAACTTCTTGTAATGTCACTGATGCAGTGTCATTATTATTATGCTTGTTCTGTTTGGTATAATAGTATAACTCAGACTTTAAGAAATAAATTACAAACCTGTCAAAATAAGTTAATTAGGTTTGTTCTTGACCTTGATTCTAGAGCACATATTGACCAATCTCACTTTAAGTCCCTCAACTGGTTACCAGTTCACATGAGAGTAAATCAAATAATGTTATGTCATGTCTTCAAAATAAGAAATGGCCTTTCTCCAGATTACATTAGTGAACACTTAGTTTCCCAAGATTCTATGCATAATTACAGCACTAGGCTTAGTAAAAAGGGTGGGTATTGTTTACCCAAGGTCAAATGTCATGGTTCCAAATCTTTTTCTTTTAATACCATTAAACTCTGGAACTCTTTACCTGAGTCACTCACAGAGGTCAACGTCAGAAGGCTTTATGGTTGCCATTAAAGGCATTTCATGAATAATATTTATTTTTTTATATATGTGTATCTTTTCACTTTTTAATAAGCAGATATTTACTTCGGCTTAGGTTTTTATGTTTGATAATTATTAGTTTATACTCCTGTGATATTTTCTGAGCACTACTGTAATAATTAGTTTGATCTCATTTGAACGGTGATATATATTTTTTATTTCATTAAAGAATTATTTTACTATGAACATAGTTATGTTTAAGGTCAACATAGTTATGTTTAAGGTCTGCCTCTTTTTGACGCTTGAAACATAGTTATGGGCACTGACAATGGTTTGAGGCATAGGTGTGGACACTCACAAGCGTTTGAGACATAGGTGTGGATACTGACAAGCGTTCGAGACATAGGTGTGGAAACTGGCAAGCGTTTGAGACTTAGGTGTGGAAACTAACAAGCGTTTGAGACAAAGGAGTGGGCACTAACAAGCGTTTAAGACATAGGTGAGGACACTGACAAGCGGGTGGTAATACATTGATATGGACACTGACAGGCGTGTGAAACATTGGAGCGGATACTTTTTAGCGTGTCATGACTGACCTGGATACTAGAGACCGTTTGATACATTAAAGTTGACATTGAATAGAATGTAAGACATATGTGTACATCTAAACACGCATGTGTAAATGTCATAAAGAATATACCAAACGCTTTCAAGTGTCTTTTTCTTTGTATGGATTACGTGTCAATGGCAACTGTGATACATTGGCCTGGACACTTGAAATCGTATGATGAATTGACGTTGACCCTGCCGATCGTGCGAGACATTGGTGTGGAAACTAAAAATCATGTTATTAATTGGAGTGAACAAGTACACGTGTGTGATATAGTGAAGTTGACATTGTTACACATGTGATGAATTGGAATGAATACTGTAAGAAACGTATACGTTACTTAAATAATGTCAATGGCGTCAGTGTATGTAATTGCGTGACGCGCCTTTTTTATATTACGTTGACGTCATGTTATTATGACGCTATTGTTATTGTTGTGAAAACCGTTTACGGAGAGGATTGAATTGGAACTTGGATGTTTTATAAGGACTTTCTGACACCAGTATCGGTAAATAATATTTATATATGTATCAAAATGAATTAATAAAATTGATTGTTTGAAATAATAAGTTATTATTCAAGTCTGTATCGGTATTTTTTATTGTTTGTAAATTGGATTTAAATGTTTTGTATAAATGTAGATCTATGTTACTTATTGCATGATTGTTTAGATCCGAATGTATGATTTAAATGTATTTGCATGTATTTATTATTTAATCTCTGTTGTTTCAGAGAATCGCTACGTCGATCAATAAAGGTTTGAAATCAGCGCATACTCGTTATTAAATTAAAGTCGCCCCAAGTTCCAACAAATACACATTAAATGTGAGACACCTCCTCTCCGAGTCTTAAACAGTTAAACTTACATTTGCAGGTGCAATTGTGAGATACTATTGATTTGATGTGCGCAAGTGTTTTATATCTTGGCATGATGAAAATGTGAATCGATCTTTTTGTACACTAAATTGGAAATATGCACGCGCTTAGTTAAAATGATCGGTTTTAACATGTATTGAAAAATTCATATGCATGTCACACATTGTAAAGCTTATGCTACTCACTTATAACAAATACTAGTATCTCAGGTCTTTAATATAGGAGAAGCCACTCACGCAAATACTTAGGGTGTGTGACTATCTTGTCCAAGGTATGTTTCTGCTCCGTGCCTTCCTCTCGATCCTGCACGTGCTCCCCGAGTACCACACGCCAGTTTGTTGTGTCCAACAGATCGATCCCCGGATAATCTGTATTTCTGCAGACATGCTCGTATATTTCAATCGCGTAAAATCATTTAAAATTGTGTGAGGATTGCAGTTACTAAAATCAAAAAAGCAATGCTGTTCAAGTATAGAAAATCTTAAATTATTTGTTTCGATTATGTATAATGTAATAAATAGAAAACCGTGTTTTTTTTTCACATCGCGCTTATGTTCTGTTACCTTGTGTTTTTTCTTGTTTCACGTTAATCTATTGAGACTTTTATACCGATGTATACAACACACGGATGGATGAACTACCCTACACTACCCTTGTTATTGACACAGACATAGTGTGTGTCGAAAAATCTTAAAGACAAAATAAAAATTATTATAGATATACATATTCAGACATATTCCATGACAAGAGACGTTGACATTTGGAATAGGGTAAAAAGTATTATGGAAAAACCGCGATATTAAAAGGCTGTTCATGTGTGGCAAGCTATTTCTAAACTACCAAATACGTGATGAAGATTGAGTCTGAACGAGCTATAGTGTTCTCATACTTAACATTCAATCTATTGATGTGACCATGATCAGTCAGCAAGAGATCCACACGATGATAATCAAATTTTACAGTTGTACCATCGATGATAAAATGACACTCATGACAAGCTGCACTAAAGACATATTTTTACCTTAAGGATTGGAATGTGTTGCGCAGCGCGTCACATCAACTCCACATGTTAATAATAATTGACATGTTTTTGTTTACTACAAACCGATACAAATATGAAATTACAGTCCGGACAAGCCGTCTAAATTATCATATTTGACCTTTGACCTCTTCGTGTGACCTTAAGTTTGAAGCCGTATACAAATGTTAAGTGCTTGTGCTTAAACGCGTCGTATCCCAATGGTAATCATGGTTAGCACTTTATGTTAACACTTTTAGATTAATGATTAACTAATAGTCCGGCCAAGAATCGGGAACGACGTAGATATGTACGAACGAACGGACAAGTAAATTGGCTAATCCCACACCCTTTAATCGGGGTGGGGGCATAAACAATACGTAAGATATTCAAAGACAAAACCGTTTACTTTCCCTGGACCATTTTATGTGTGTCGATTTTGTTTAAGTATCGACATTCCCATTTACGTTGACAGTCGAACTCACATGATGCAGTGCGCGGCGGTGAGTAGCCACTGCGGATAGATAAGTGACGCTCCACACACATGCGAGTCATTGTCCGCAGCCGATAATTGAAGTGACACCAACCAAGGCCATTCTCCTTGATGTAAGGCCGAGCCGCCTACAATTCGCTTCCTAGCGTCGTTTTTCACAATGTGGGTATTGCCACACGAATCGATACGTTCTTACAAAGATAAACATGTTCCAACAAGTGAACTTGATTGATTGCTCTGGCAGAAGGGCTAATCACATGGCAAAAAAGATGGCGAAGTCCGGTATTTTTCGCCGTTTTATACCCTTTGTTACTTATATTGGTTATATAAATGCCGCTTATTTTCAAGCCATATCAGCAAAACATGATTGGCGTTTATTTTGTATTAATAATTGCTTGTTTCTGGACTTAACTCGCTGGGAATTTTCTTAGCGAGAGCTATTCGTAGCGAGTAAAGTAAAAATAAAAGGCGAATATAAATACGATTAAAACGCTTATCACTTTCTTACCGGTATGAAAGTGAGCGGCATTTTAACAATTTATAAAAATAATAAAGGGTAAATAACGTCCAAAAACCTGTCTTGGCATGGGCGTCGCCATCTTGTTTGTTACGAGATAACACCCTCTGTCTTCTGTCTTATCTTACGGCATATTTAAAGTTTTTATCAAACAATCACATAATTTTAAAGATGTCATATCTGAGATAAATCCAGCAAAAGATATGTGTACATTGTTTTTTTGTTAAGAACGGCAATAAGTCTACGAGAGTCGCGTCATGCGAAAATGGGTCTTATTCCCTATGAGACCATAATGGTTTCAAACCAGCCTGCTCATTCGCATAGTCTGGTAAGGAGCCTTGTCCGCTATAAAGTGACGCCATGTTTAGCGCCCTCATTAGTGGACAGGACATTGACCGCGGCCAGATTGCGTAGGATTGTCGTGAGCTGATATCGGACCTATGTTCGTATGACGCGGCACGAACGCAATATGATTTTTAACTTTGATTCTAGTTAAAGATGAAGAAAATAGTTGATTAGTGAACGTTATCCTTAGGCATTATAAATAACAATATAACATCCATCAATTACTTCGTAGATGCAAAATAAAGTAACTTACCATGCGGCGCCAAGGCATCTGAAATTCAGATTTTGAGCGCGTCATAGCAGCATTCCATGAAGATGCTTTTAACATGGGTACTCATACATTTTTGTTGATTTTTTTTTATATTCAATATCATACATACAATGTAAACATGTAATGATCAATTGATCATACAACATAGTGATTGTACAAAGCAATATAGTTCAGACATGTTATACAAGATATGCTAATATATTTTTATTTTTTTTTGAGAAAAAAGAAAAGAACAACAGAGGAATAGTTATGAAATATGATGAATTGTATAAAGTTGAAAGAAAAGATACTGGACTTGTGTTTTTTGTTGAATATTCACAATGATCTTGTCTGACTGAAAAAATAAGAATAAAAAAACAAAAAACAAAACTATTTTAGAGAGATAGACTAACATTAGAGTGAAATGTATATAAGTGGACAAAACATTATGAGAATTTAATCCGATTCCATTTTTGTTCGAAGATGTGTAATGTGTCATTACTGAGGGCTATTTCTTTCTCAATTTGAATTTTTAGTTTAAGACAATGGACAAAACAATTAAAATTTGGTACTTGTTTTTTGTACTTCATGTTTAAGATAAAATATTTCATTAATATAACCATAAAATTCACAATATTATTACAGTCTATTGATTTCAATGAGTTAATTCCGAAACTTACATTTAAGAGAGATAGTTTAACGTTTAGTTGATGTTGTTCAAGAAAAGATATTAATTGATTCCAAATAGGCTGGATGTGTTTGCACTCCTAAAAAAGATGTTCTATAATTTCAATGTTTTCACTGCAGAAGTCACACAGATTTGAGTTAGATAATTTACATTTAAAGAGATATTTATTTGTAGCTATAATTCTATGGATGTATTTATATTGAAAATTTCTCAGTGTGCTTTCAATAGTTGCTTTATATGGCATGGTAAATATGTGTTTCCAATTAAGTTCATTTTCTCCAAAAAGAACTTGCCATTTATTTTGGATTTTGGAGTTTTCTGTAGGGTTTTTAATTTGTAGTGTGTAAAATATTTTATTTGTTTTGTTTTTTCTTCCAAGTATGTTTTCTACAAATGTTGTTTGAGTACATGGTGTATTATTTGTATTGGTTTCCGATTTAATATGTATGGGTATGCTTTTGATAAGTGGGTAGTACTTCAAAAAATTATTTGAAGGTATTCCGTATATGTAGCATATATTATCAAAAGAGTAGAAATCCTTAATTCTTTAGTCATATAATTGGTCGACATATTTAATGCTTCGTTCAAACCAGTCTTTATAGAAAAACGTCTTATTGTTTGAAGTTATGTCTTTATTTTTTCATTAAAATGTTTTACTGCTGGTTTGGGTCTCTAACACTTTTGTTGATACATTAAAATTGATCCAGTTATATTAAATAGATACATATAATATAATATAATAGATATAATTACTTTACAAACAAATACTTGTTATTAAAATGGATCAAATATTGTCTATATATATATATAATATATATATATATATATATATATATATATATATATATATATATATATATATATATATATATATATATATATATATATATATAATTTTCATGACGTCATTATAAACAGGTCAAACGACATAAGTCATATTTTTTCCCGCTTAAACTGCAGCTTTTTAGCGATTTGTTTCATTATTTCTTTATTTTTTGTGAAATATCAGGCTCGGCACGAATAAAATAACGGCTCGGTAAGCCGCGCCTTTATATTGAATAAATAAATATATACATAATATATATTGGATATTGTAATCAATAATATACTTGTATACAGTTATGATGATGCCAGTTAAACCTTAATGTGTTTCATTATAGATATGTTGAACATTTGCAAGGGACCTTTAAGTATAATCAAGACGTCAATATAGAATTGCATAGACGTTGTTTCAAAACCTTTCGTACAAGGGTCTCAAACAGAAACCAGAGTAGTATTTTCAAGTGTTTTAAAACGACGAAATACCAAATTTATTTTCTTAAATTAAATAAAATTAAATAGCGTATTGAAACTGAAAACCATTAAACACATGCGGTCAATTCAATAATTATCTCATGTTATCGCCTGCAGTTTCTATTTTACGAACTATACACTACATGTATACAGTTGATTCGCGCAGAGTTTCAATAATATGTCACACTTACTGCAGCCTTCGAATGTCACTTGATACCCGTCTGTTTCCATGGCCACCAAGTGATTTCTCGCCCTCGGCAGGCCATCCGCGTGGGCGTTTCCGGTCTCAAAGCGAGTGAGCACGGCAATACACTGGGAGCGGATAGGGAACCCCGGTCCCTCTAACATTAGCGAGCTTTCACCGTTCGGGATCTCAAAATCCTGACAAAAAACATAATATCGTATTTAAAATAATAATGGCCGCGTCTGTTTGAATTAGTAAACGTGTTTGTTTTCTTTATTATTACGCCACACTATTGTGGTTGAAGACTAGCAAGTTCACATAACGGTGTTTCAGAACTTGGTAGGTAGACAGTGTCTTGACAATGCCTCTTTATATTAAGATTCCAGGCTTGATAAGTAGGTAGGGATGCTAGAATATCTTTAATATAATGCAACATTTATAATAAGCCGTCCTGTAAGACATTTTCAGGGACACATATCATTTTATGAAGCATATGCATTCTGCGAATATTGTGATGGCGTTACTGAAAGTCTCCAATTATGGAAATGGGTATATTTAAAACATGATGCTGGGACTTTTACCAGATGTCCATATGTAAAAATAAGGCGAAAAGCCATCAAAACACTTTTAGACTCTCAAATGATGTCATTTGCATTGTTTTATTTAGTATTATTTTACTTCCCACTGGAACGACGCAAAAAGCCGTCAGAACACTATTATACTCTGAAACAAGTGGGTCGTGGTGTCTGATTATCGTACTATACATTTTTGGGGATGTAAGAAGGTATTGTACAGTAAGAAGACATTGTTATTCTATAAAAAATATTACTATTGCCTCTTTTTTCTAATATATATAGTTTTAGTACATATTTTATTTCAAATTAATTAATCTATAATAAGGCAAAAGATTCTGCATGACAGGTTATCGTTTGTTTAGTTTACTTTCCATTCATATTGTTTATTACAGATAACCGTCACGTATGTCATATTCATCACTATCAATATTGATACTTCACGTATGTCATATTCATCACTATCAATATTGATACTTCAGTGTAATCGTCATTTTTGTTACGTACGTTGTATTGATACTTCAGTGGAATCGTCATAATTGGCATAGTCTTCGCATTTCTAGAGAGGATAATGCAGCAGACTGTCCTTTTTCACCACACCTCTATCTCCTTCGGTGGAAGACCCATCTCCAACTTAAGATTCGCCGATGCCATAAGCTTTATAGATGAAACCAGCAGTGAACTTCCAAATCTCACCAACAGACACTATAAAACAGATGGAGCATACGGGATGGAGGTCAACGCGAAAAAGTCAAAGATCATGGCGGAGAGCACAACCAACACCGGTGCAAACATCAGCATCAACTGCGAGACTCAGCTTCAAGTACTCGGATACAACCCTGCCAAAGGATGGTACCAGTACCGCTGAGGTCCGAATAAGAATAGTAATGGCGACCGCGGCCCACAGGATGGTACCAGTACCGCTGAGGTCCGAATAAGAATAGTCATGGCGACCGCGGCCCACAGGATGGTACCAGTACCGCTGAGGTCCGACTAAGAATAGTCATGGCGACCGCGGCCCACAGGATGGTACCAGTACCGCTAAGGTCCGAATAAGAATAGTCATGGCGACCGCGGCCCACAGGATGGTACCAGTACCGCTGAGGTCCGAATAAGAATAGTCATGGCGACCGCGGCCCACAGGATGGTACCAGTACCGCTGAGGTCCGAATAAGAATAGTCATGGCGACCGCGGCCCACAGGATGGTACCAGTACCGCTGAGGTCCGACTAAGAATAGTCATGGCGACCGCGGCCCACAGGATGTTACCAGTACCGCTGAGGTCCGAATAAGAATAGTAATGGCGACCGCGGCCCACAGGATGGTACCAGTACCGCTGAGGTCCGAATAAGAATAGTCATGGCGACCGCGGCCCACAGGATGGTACCAGTACCGCTGAGGTCCGAATAAGAATAGTCATGGCGACCGCGGCCCACAGGATGGTACCAGTACCGCTGAGGTCCGAATAAGAATAGTCATGGCGACCGCGGCCCACAGGATGGTACCAGTACCGCTGAGGTCCGAATAAGAATAGTCATGGCGACCGCGGCCCACAGGATGGTACCAGTACCGCTGAGGTCCGAATAAGAATAGTCATGGCGACCGCGGCCCACAGGATGGTACCAGTACCGCTGAGGTCCGAATAAGAATAGTCATGGCGACCGCGGCCCACAGGATGGTACCAGTATCGCTGAGGTCCGAATAAGAATAGTCATGGTGACCGCGGCCCACAGGATGGTACCAGTATCGCTGAGGTCCGAATAAGAATAGTCATGGCGACCGCGGCCCACAGGATGGTACCAGTATCGCTGAGGTCCGAATAAGAATAGTCATGGCGACCGCGGCCCACAGGATGGTACCAGTATCGCTGAGGTCCGAATAAGAATAGTCATGGCGACCGCGGCGATGGCCAGATTGAAGAGGTTGTGGACAAGAAGTTACATCAGCTTCCCACCAAGTACAGGCTCGCAGCCTCCATCCTGCATAACGGTTGCGAGACCTGGACGTTTCACGTGAACATATAACGCAGGATACAGGCATTTGAAAATTAGTGTCGCCGAAGACTGCACTGCATCTCCTACCTGGAGCGTAAGACCAACGAATACGTCCGGAACATTGCATCAGCGCTTATTGTTCCACAAGGACCCTTCATACGGACCGTCAAACGACTAAAGCTAGCTTTGTTTGAACAAGTCACAAGGCAAGACTCACAATGCACGACTGTTTTCCAGAGAACCCTAGAGGGAGGTCGCCGTTGTGGCCTACAGAAGAAAAGGTTGATGGAAAATGTGGAAGAGTGGACGTCCCTCCCCATGGATATGCTACTTATAGCAGACCACAAAAGACCAAACTGACGGGCATCTCTGTGTCGTCGTCACTCATTTTCCCCAAACGACAAAACACGATCAATGGAATCATGATGATGATGATACGTCAACAGGCAAAGCTCGTTGTGTAAAACTGTTCCATTGGATGAGTTACTCTACGTATAGCACACAACAGACCTGATTGGAGCATGATTTCTGTTTCGTCGTCCCCCATTTCCTCCCAACTGTCACACCGGTCAAGAGAATGATGATTAAGATGCTTCGCATTTTTCATCGTTGAAATAACCATCATAGACGTCATTTGGGACGTATTCTTTGTTCATTTCGGCGTCGTCAGTGGCATTGTTTATCTGGACTAAATATAAGTTGAAACGTGAAGTGTAAATTGTGTTTTTCCCAAAGGTGTTTATGGTTAGACGCCAACATTCTACGAGTCCGTTTTATCAACAGATCGTAAAGTTATCTCATGTTAGATTTTTTAGATTCGTTGGTAAGCTTATGCTAGTGATATAAGCCGTTTTGTGTAACAATTCGCAGATAAAATGTGATAAGACCAGTCTTAGCATTCGTACATTTTAGTAGCCGTCTAAGATTTGGGCATGGTTCGAGCAAAGCAAATGATGCTGTTCCGTAAAAAAAAACGTTTTAGGGATATCTAGACTAGGCACTAGGCCGTGGTGAATGCGATTGACTTGATTGACAAAGTATTGAGCGGCTTGTCAATTTGCTGAGTGATGATCGCATAGAATCAAAGAAGAGATCACATTCCATAGCCGTCATGACGCAGGTTTGATTTCACTCCCATCTATAAGTTTTGTTCTTAATGCATCGAACATAATTCAAATAAATGTTGAATTCATTAAATCAAGTTATGGAATGTGAATCGCGTTGCAACAAGTTAAATTTTAAAGTTGGATCAATTTATAGTTTTAGTATGACCCTTGACCGCTCAATTCACCTTCCCACACTCCATGAAATTTATCCGAGCGTATTTGTCATCAATCGGTCTCTAAGCGCCATCACTAACTTTCCTAAAATGTGTTCAAGTAAATAATTTTTTAGATATTTGTAAATACAGTAGGCCATTAAGTGGGGCGTGCACTCAGGTCACCACAGGCGTAATATCACCTACCTTCAGCTCGTTGTTCTCCTTCAAGAACTGACCCATTTCGAAGTTGCATGCCCTGGCAAAGGCAACGTTAAACGTGGGCGTCTGCTCGGTAGCCGGACCTGACAGGGTGATCCGCATCGACGTGATGATCTTCTTCTTGTCAAAAACGAACTTCCGGAGATTGTGATCGGGGCACTCTGCGGAGCTTGGTGTGATGGAGCCCGAGCAATGGTCGGGATCTGCCACCAACAGGATATAATATCAAAGTAAGTTAATGCACGTACACGTGGAAATGAGAATTGCACAGACGATACCGTCTTATCGACATTCTGACTAATAAATATTTTTGATAATAAAAAAATTCATAACGAATGATTGATAAATATAGTTGATAAATATCAAATATTGTTTGTTCCGTTAAGGACATTTATCACGAACATTTTTAAAACGCGGTAATATTTGTGAAGGCGCCGATACTATGGGTTATCTAATCGACATGGTTTGTAATATCTGTTCTTAATGGATGTGTCCACTAACCAGATGATCGAATTTGTGTGTTGTATTTATTGTTCTATTTCATGCATTTGCATAAATTAACGCATAAGTGTTTGTCCTTTTTCCCCTCTTTCTACATAACTTGACCATGTACGTTGTACTTTACCTTAAATGCGTGTTATTTTCAAAATTATCATTTATCTTCGATTATACTGAGATAAGTCTATTTTATCCATCATTAATTAATTCTAAATTCTCTGAAATCAATCAAATGAGTATTGTAGAACACAAAATAACTGCTGTTTACTAATTAATGAGTGTTCACTGTTGCAAAAAGCCCCAAAATTGCTTAAATTGCGAAATGTTCTTGTTTTAAAAACAAAACATCATATATGAAGAGAAAATGGGCTTACTGCAGCCGAGCAGTTCAAACCTCATGGCAATGTTCTCTCCGATACGATTTGTTGGCACGATGCGTACACATCTAGCGTTGAACACGGGATCGAACATCACCGTCGTCGTCTTATTAGAGTCCTTATTTCCGTAATATTCCTGTGGATACATCGACGAACTAAATATTAATGGCCATGCATTGAATGTCTCGAATTCGGACAGATTCATTAGTGCTATGTACACAAGATATTAAAACCGCCGTCCGCCGCAAAAAAATTGCTGCCCAACTTCTTTCAGTATATTTCGATGACACATTTACAAATGTCTTTACTTCGTTATCAAATTTATGAAACATTATATTACGATAAACATTTTTTATAAATATAGAAAAAAATTAGTATGACAATTAATAATTTATATTAATATCGGTTATGCCATACACATTCGATTCTCTGTTTTGCGGCCGCGGGCGAGAACGTTATCAGGTACATTACCGAAAAAAAACAATCATCATTTAAAAAATGTGGAAAATCAAGCAATAAAGTGTATACACAATTCTAAAAACTAACTATCTTCCAACAACGCACATACGTTTTAAAAACCACATCTCCGTAACTGTTGTTATGCTTTGGCGGCCCTTTAGATAAAATAGTCAATCGAAACTGGTACTACGGCGCTTTCTGTCAAATCACTTACAATATATTAGTTATGCAGTGATTTAATTTTCGGTGAAGCCGGTTTTAAAACACAACAAGAATTAGTTTGAGAAAAGCGTTTGTGTAACCGCTAACCCCTCAAAAGGTCATAACAGTTTTCATTTATTTTAATAGCAGAATTGTGTAATGTCATTTTAGGAATAACTTTCGAAATATGTATCCAATCGTTTAAGATTCAAAAGGAAGATGTGTAAAAACCTATACGTTTGATGAAGGATAAAGTTTGGTTTGTTGTTTTTAACAAAAAGTGGTACTAGTCATAATACAAATATGTTTTATTTAAGTAATGTGTAATATGATGATATATAGATAAAGGTAGTTTTACAATTAAATATGTACCAATGCAATGAAAAAGTTGAAAAAGTACTTTTAATTTAATGTTTTTTCCTGCTTGGTTGGTAGGTTTCACAACTTTAAGTGGACCCTTACACTGGAATCTAATGTCTATGGCCTTACATAACATAGTATAGAATTGTGTCTTAAAATTGAATGCACGCTTGATATGGTCAGTTTCATTTTCCGACCAGTATCATGTTATATCTTCTGTATAAACGTGTCACCTTTTCAACGCCGTGCCTGTCAGTGACATTGGCGAAGCTGATGCAGTCGATGCTGTACGCCACCCGGAAGTGCGTAACCCGGGACGCCGACTTCGAACTATCGTGGGTAACAATTCCGGATATCAAAACCGTCTCTTCAAATTCTGCCCGCAACAGAGAGTTTAAGAACAACAATTTCTAAATTATAAATTAGATTTACTACTCTGCTACTCTTATGTATAGTCATCTATTATCAGGAATTTATTACCAGACACGATAAGCACGAAGAAAATAAGTTTGTACAATACATAGTCTGTGCGTTAGGTGCCTGTCATACCATCGATACGTAACTATAGAATGCGCAAGTACTGGTTTAATGGTATATTCTAAAGAACAGCGACTCACTTGAAAGTAAGAATGAGACAGGAAGGAGATGGTGTCACGTTTGATTCCTAGCAGCTAGCTGCACGACACTTCCGAATTAGATTCACCTTGCCCTCTGTGTTTGCGCTCGCCCTAAAAAAAATAAGCGACGACCAAAATATTGTAGTCTGTGCTGTGTACTCATAATAGCACTGTAGACATAAGCAAACATTTGTAGACGTCTAATATTCTCAAATGTCTATGAGAACAACGTTTTTGTAATATATATATATATATATATATATATATATATATATATATATATATATATATATATATATATATATATACACACACACACCAAGCACAAATAACTATTTCCATTCATAGTTAAGAAACATAAATTTATAGTTTGTGTCTTTGATGCGGTAAAATCATACAAAGCATCAGGTCATCATGATTTTAGTTTAATCTATGCGTGACCTTTTAATAAAACGAAATTTACGCGTTTAAACAGTTAAAACCAACAATCAATGACGTATATAATATGCACAAATAAATAACGAACATATCATTATGTTTACATATACATGTATAACAGTTATTGATTGCTTGAATTCATGTGTCTGGCAGCAGTTACACATGAGTTAGAAGCTATCCCGCTAATGTCACAAGGTTTGGAGGGCGCAATAATGTATTAAAATCCTTTATTTGCATATAATTTGTGCGATTATTACATATAAACAAATCATATTCTATTTTGGGTCGCTCATGTTCCGTGTTTTATGTGGCATTATTTGGCTCCGCCATGGAGTGCGCCGGTCTACATGGAATGATCATTGTGTAAGTCATCTAGTTGAATTTGTTATTTTTATGCTTCCCCAAATTTTTTGGGGGGAGCATATAGTCGCCGCTTCGTCTGTCCGTGCGTGTGTCCGTGTGTCCGTCCGTCCGTGCACAATTTTTGTCCGGGCTATTTCTCAGCAATTAATGACCGGAATTCAATTAAACGTTATGGGAAGCTTCACTACCAAGAGGAGATGTGCATATAATCAGCCGGTTCTGGTCGGATGATTTTTCACAGAGTAATGGCCCTTTAAAATTTTCCATTAACTGTACATAAAGTGCAATTCTTGTCACCCCAACTACTAGACGTTTCCTTTTATCTGCATGTATAGTGCAATATTGTGATAAAAAAAACTTTGGGGCGCATCACCCGTCTCCGACGGTTTCTTGTTTTAAAAGATACTGACAGTTTTTGCATTTTTGTCAAATAACGATATACATGTTAATGCACAAAAGATAATTGTAATGTTGATGTCGTGTTTACCTCATGATGCTTTTTCAACTTTAGTGCTTATTTTCATCCATGAAGCTAATAATACATGCTGTATTTTCTTTAATAAAACTTAGTTGATGCTAAATTGAAGAAAAATAAAATACTTGTATATATAACTCTATAAAATCGTCAAATCGTCAATATCCAACTACTCGTCGTGTATCTCTTATTGACAAGTTCTTGTTTTCATTCGAAGCAGAAAATTATTCTGCATAGTAAGTTAAGGTCTAAGAGCGTATAAGAGCAGATCTGATGTCATAGCCTATATTGCATATAGTTGTATACAGTGCTGAGGGATACGGAGTTTAACTACTGTGAATTGTAATTTTATTCCTAACCAATCAATTCCTTATACATAATTTAGGTAGCTTGCATGAAATTATACGTTCGCAAGATTTTCGCAAGGTAAATTACCTTATCCCTGGTATATACAGTCTAAGAAATGAAAGTTCACGTTTAGAAACATCGGCCGTTTCGAGTTTGTATTTTAAAAGCGAATCATCGCGTTTACTTGTACTTTGTATGACTGATAAACTGTATTTTTCTGTTTGCAGACTGCCTCGTGAATATCAGTTTAAAAGCAAATGGTTAACTAAAATACTAAAAAAAACACGGAATTATTTATTATAAAACAAAAATAACGTACTATGTATTACCGTATTAACTGAACGAACAAGTTAAACGTTTATGAATAACAAACTAGAATAATAGTTGAGAAGAAATGGTAGCTGAACATCGGTTCAATACTAGTTTATTCAATTTCATATACATGTAGTATTATACAGTCAAAAATTTTATTTAAAATTGAGGTCGTAGTTTATAATGATACTGTTTTATATAGTGCTTAATGTAGGACTTTAATAACATTTGATCAATTTATTAATTAATTTACTGTTCCAAACCAAGCAATTTATCAATTATTTGTAACAATTGATAATCATGAAGCTCGATGAAAAGTATCCGTTCACATTGCTTTAATGTTGTTTTCAATTCAATACATTGTCAGCAGCTACACCTTAAACCCGAATCTATTGCCATAGGCTGCACTTTATTTTGTAACCCATATAAGTACTTATGTAAATGGCTTTTTCATTATCTATAATTAAATCTCGGGACAGGTTTTAAATCGTGCGGGTGAAATAAATAAAATAAAAATTTAAGTGTTAAAAACATTTAATGCCCGGTTAAAGAACATTAATTTATTCTCATGAGCTTATGAAACGTGTTTCCCTTGGAAAATTTACACTTGATTATGACGAATCTATAATTGTAAATTGTTCTTAGACATAACACACATACGATGCGAATGTAACATGTGTTAATTCGTTCGTTTACTCGTTTAAAATTGTTCACACAATGAACACAAATGTTGGGTTTTTTTATTTCTTACTTTTTGAAAACGATTTTAAACAAAATAACTGTGTTGATTCCTTGAGCTTATGGCCTATTTGTACCCAGGAGAATAGAGCGCCAGAGGGTCAAATCATGATTCATTTCCCCAAAACATAAGCGCCACTCGTCTTCCGCTTTATCGAAACAAAAATTGTGAATGGGAACACATACCTCATTTCAATTTGTAATCATTTATTTTCATTATATTCAGATTAAAGCGAAATATGAAGAGGACAATAAGTTTCGTTTCAATTAATAGGTGGATAGTTGATGCTTGTACGACGAGAAAAAAACAAACTGAACATTGAAGTTATTTTAAAGTGCGTTAATATGCAAACATTAAACAAGCGGGTGTATATTTGTAAATTTATTTGAATACGCGTTAATTCTACTAAATATAAGTCACACTGCAATACAATTGTGTGTTTGCTGTTATAAAAAGAAAAACAAATGGGCCATGCTCTATGAAAAAGGGGTTTAATGCATGTGCGTAAAGTGTCGTCCCAGATTAGCCTGTGCTGTCCGCACAGGCTAATCAGGGACGACACTTTCCACTTTTATAATAGGTTTCGTTTCAAAAGAGTCTCTTCTTAGCAAAAATTCAGTAAAGGCGTAAAGTGTCCCTCATTAGCCTATGCGGTCTGCACAGGCTAATATGTGACGACACTTTACGCACATGCATTAAACACCCTTTTCAAAGAGCGCGGCTCAAATGTATTATACAACTTACTTACCATTAAGATACAGATTTGTTCAAACTAAAAAATATCGCTCTTATTTTACCGGGCAAATGGTTTTGTGATGTCCCGCTGTTTCAAGCAGCTTCAATATTTGGTTCTTGGCATCATCCGCGTTCACTGACGCCACAAAACACCTGGTACAAATCCATTGCAAGATCAGCAGGCGAACGACCACACCTGACATGTTGAAAAACACAGTCACCTCCATCCGTTCATATATTCGAATGATACATTATAGGTTTAACATTTGCATATGTAGTACGAACAGCTATCAGGTGTAACCGTGCGAATCTATGCATATCGTTTCGTCTTTTTGATTCGTTGTATTGCTTGCACAAATAATGTACTTTAATACAAAGTAGTTTGCATCTACAAATTCCTTCACGTTTACCACGGTTTAACACAATATACCTGAGCTCATTATGGTACTTTTTCAACGGATGCATCTGTGTTAGCTAAATGGGTGAAATATGAACTGGACTATGTTGCATTTAGTCGTATTTTATGGGGTTACCCATAAATAAAGTTATGCGCTTGTCTTTTCTCCTTTTCTTGCATGAACATAAATAAATCTGACCATTCCTCTTATAATACTAGTTTATTATTAGGTACTGGAACATTACTTATTTTCTTTGAAAATAAACAATGTCAAAATAGATTTTTGAATATTGTCTACATTGAATACGAATGAATAGGAAGCTTTTTATTTTTGTTGCTTAGTACCAGTTTTTGTTGTTGCTGTATTTTTTCAAGCTCAGAATCGGATTTGAAAACCAAGAAATAAAGATTGAAAAAATATAGTGTAAAATCTCACAGTGAATTTACTCCTGTAAAGGAGAATATCAATAAAAGACCTAAAGCGTGAACACTACTGCTGTGTTTACATCTTGAATGCCTAATTGCTATACATATACGTTATGTACATCAATGCTTTCCACAAGCCATTTAACGATCCCTTGCTACGGTGCTTGAATTTGGAAATCAGAGCGCTTGAAATTTACCGATTAGTGTATTTTTCAGTAATAGCAACTAGCCATTCTTAAGATCGAAGAGATAAGGACTTCGCCGAACATTTAGAAAGCCGATTTACGATCATCTGTCAATAGACCGTTCCATAATCGATAAATTGACCGCCGCCATATTGTCAGTCACGTGACTGTCCGCCATTACACTGCTGCTAACTGGTGCGAGACTGCGATTCCAAAAGCCAAAAACGTAGAGAATACCCGCTTAACCGTTGTCGGATAAATAAATTACTTAATGAATTAATGTGAGGCGATTATCACATTTTTGTTGTTTAAATGATTGTTTGAAGTTGAGATTGATTGTTACAAATAAAATGTTTAAAATGCTTTCGTGTATTTGTTTTTTTTATATCTGTAATCAAGTGGTAATCATCGGCGAAAATTTGCCGGTTCAGTCGCTCATACTATGTCTTTGATTAGACTTGTTACTTTTAACGTTTCACAAACAATTCACGCATGTTTTGTTGTGTTGATTTTAATAGCCGCAACATCAAGCAATTTATATTTTGATTAATACTTATTAAAGATTCTCGCGAAATTAATTACCGCTAATTGTTTGTAATTGCTCTCATGTGGTAAAAATCTACATTCCAAAATTATAACATACTATATTAAGTATGATATTTTTGATACGCCTTCCTTTATTTTTCTTGTTCTAACTGATATTAAAGATAAAAAATTGTGGTTTGGATTTATATTTAATTATGGAATTTTGTCACGTTAAAAAACGAGCTTTTTATTATGAGAGTGTGATATTGATCTTGACGATCTTTTATGTGATTATTCGGAAGATGAAGAGAATGTGATCTATGTGATATATCTATATTTTCATCTGTGAATCATTTAACAGCTATAAAGCTAAAAAATACTAAAAAATGTATTTTATAGGTCTTTGAAGTAACGCAAAACATATGGATAACGACACCAAATGTTTAGTCAATTAATCCACACAAAAAAACTCCGAAAAAACACCTAAATAATATTTCAAAAATATATTATTAAGCGCCAAACGAATTTATTAATACATTTATTTGCAACTTTAAAAACGCGGCATAAGCATCAAATTAAAGATTATCTGAAGACTGAAAGGCCGACAATTTGACACAACAAAGAGCTCTATGCATAAGCCGTAATATTTTTTTTGCAGAAAAGCTTCAATAAATTACAATAGTAATACATCTAATTATAAAAATATAATTATGAATGGCATGAGTACGTTAGTGTGATAAACACGTGAGTAATAGAAAGTATAAGGGGTGCATTGAAAATAAACGTACTACAAAGCCCTATTAAAAGCGAAGTGCATGACAGTATTAACATGTAATTTTAATTTGATGGGTTTTGTACAGACAATGACGCTATTGAGGAATATAAACATACAACTGAAAAACACAACTTTACATGATGCAATTTGAACTGTGTATTCATGTATATTGAAAACTCGTTACTAGTGAGTATGAGTGGCAAATATCTAACATTTTAACACACATATATCTATATTAATTTTTTTTAAAAACAATATTTACCCCCGTTCGTGTCAAATGTAATTTCTTGTTTTATGATGTCGTTCGTGCATTGCCGTAGCATTAAATCTTCATACGAAATGACGTAGTTTTAATTAACCGATACCCGCTAAATACGTTAAATGTTATGTTTTTAGGTAAATTTTATAATTATCAAATACTTTTTTTCATAAATTAAACCAGGGATTAAACGGGCTAGTATCTTTACGGTGTACAATTTCTGATATTCTATATTGGACATAACTTTTAATTTGTACAATATGTAACATATCTAATGAACGCAACTGTTAAGTATGTCGGAGGTAAAATATTAAACCAAATGACTGCTTAATACTACCAGAAAGAGAAGACATGGTGGCATCATCAATTGTGTTTAATGACCCGACTGTCATCTGCCACCCAGTGTGGTTTATGACACCCCGGGATGACGCCATGTTGTTAGTTAAGTCTGGATAATATCTGATCAAAACGAGATAATCGGATTATGCAGAACAAACGGGCAATTCAACACTGGAATGCAAAGGATTACGCGATTTTAAGATTTATGCATATCATCAAATGATAAATATTGCATTTAGTTTAATTAAATGTTTTTTTTAATGTGTTAACGTGTTTATTTTCCTAGACAAATACCTAAAAAATGCACGTTTTTCAAACATTTTTCTGTTATAACACTAACTTAACATCTCCTCTAGCAGAAAAACTTTATTTCATACAATTTGCATGACAAACAAACAAGTTTTACAAAAAGAAAGAAATTCACCCGTTGAATAATCGGTGCTCTCTTATATATGTTACCGGTTGTTTGGCAGTAGTGTAATGGCGGACGCGGAGAGTATTCAGGGGAGATAATTGGGTAATTACTAAATTATGGAACGGTCTATTACATGAAACTTTTTACCCAACTTAAGCCCACCTAAAGGCGGAGCATTATTGTATTGGAAAATCGATATTAGCCAATGAGAGCGCACACTTTCCAAGAGCAACAGCACTTGTAGGCATTCAATACATCCTCTTGGAAATAGTGCATTTCATGAACAATGTTGTCAAATAATTTATTCGACTCGTAAAGCGTTTTAACAAATTATTGTTGAATTATACACTACTACAAATGTTTTGTTGAATTCACAAATTAGCATAGTTAAATTTATAATCAGAAACTCGCTTCCAAATATTAATATTAACTCAACGTGAATTACTTCTAGCTTCAAATAAACAGTGCTTCATGTATTTCGTATTGTTTCTTTGTCTCAATAATAAACGCGAAAAACTTGTAGATTCAAATATGTTATTTCTCGTAATTGCTTTTCATAAAATCTTTACTTTCTGTGTTAATTTGTTTTCTTTTTATATTTCTATATTGGGCAGTTTTGTTTTAAATCACTTCCGAATGAAAAGCAAAACAGATTCGCGAAAAAATTATCTCGCATAAAATCTTTTTAGTTATATACTCGAAAGTGTTTAGAACAAGTTTCCACGTAAGGTATATCTGCTTAACAAAAAAATCTACTCAACGTATCCAAAACAGAAACCCGGATTTCAGTTTCACTAAAAACGTAAATAGTGCGGACTGCACAGGCTAATTTTGGATGACAATACGCTCATGCATGAAGCCCATTTGTTATCGAACGTGGCTTCCATTATATGGTGCGTTGTTCTATGAGTCCGGACACTCATCAGAATGAGTGAAGTGGAATATATATAGGTAATGTCAAATACTTAGATGTTTTGTTTGTATGAAATTTGTACAGGATTTATTGAAACGTGAACTTTTCTAACGAACCACTAAGACGTATGACATAGACCAATACACAATGGGAATGTGGAAATCTCAACTAGAAGATTTATCAACACTAACATTGGAACCAAATAGTGAAACTATTAACATGTACGACGATAAAATCATGGGCACCGAGCTGATATTCAATGTTTTATTGGGGATATTTATAATGTATTGCCGCATTAATACCTATGGTGGACGTGTGTTGACTTGAAAAGAAACACTTTACAGCAACAATAAGATCCAAGAGCTAACGTGTCGTCTCAGCTTGCAAACTCTTCGGTATTTACCTATAAGGAACGCCGCCATTCACCGTGATAACGGACCACAAATCACTGAAACAAATCACTGAAAACAAGGCAGGTAAACATTACGGACCACAAACCACTGAAACAAATCACTGAAACAAATCACTGAAAACAAGGCAGGTAAACATTACGTATCGAACGATGGAGATAGCGTCTTAAACAAGTGACCTTTAAGCTCATTTAAGAAATTTTAAAAGACAAAACGTCTGACTATTTTTCACGCAATCTTTTCAAGAACTATGAAAATATAGAGAGAAATTAGCAATATAGGAAGTCTAAACGAAATGCCACTTAATGAGGTTGAGATGGGATATGTTATGGAGGTCAAAACGGGATATGTTCGGTAGGTTTAAACGGGATACGTGCATGTTCGTGCGGTCATAACCAAATATGTTCGTGACAAACGTTCCAGCATGAGATTGTGTTTTTGAGTAAAACAGAGATAACCAATAGACGTATTAGCCCTCCAGAGCGTGAAAGACGAATTCACAGTGTATAAGGAAACTTTCTTTGTTGCGGAACAATAAAATATTGAAGAAAATTGTGTCATGAATGACAAGTGTGTGTAAAATATAAAATGGCTCTATTAGGTATGATGTCACAGTTTCGATGATCAAATCGAAAATGTTTTATGAATTACATGGCTTTTAAAGCGAGTTCACGGGAACCAAAACCGAAACCATGGAAAATACTGATCATATTTCAAATGCCAAACGAGCCCTTGTAAACATGTGTGTAGAGTATTTGACACTGAGGAGTTTCTGTTTACCATAACAATTTTTGCTAATTTGTAGTTAGGGTAAAATCTTTTTCAGCACATACATGTATTTCAGTTTCAGCCCCATGTTATATCATGTTTCGAGTGCCGGAAATCATCAAAACTGGTAGTGGTAGCTTATTCAACAGAAAGGATAGTGGTGATGCGAAACAAATTGTCAGTTACCATTTGCTGTATTTGAGGAATTTCTTTCGAGAATTTAAAATACTTGTCAGAATAAATTGTATGCTTTACTGGAAACACGCTTCCACCATGAACTTGCATAATCCGTCTATACAATAACATAATATATATTAATTATCTTACGACTAAAAACATATATAGGCACTGAGCTGGGACATATTGAAAGGCAACGCTGACTTCGGAAGATAGTTTCAATAAAAAAAAAACGTACACATGTGGCTTGTTCTGTTCCCTCTTTTAAATTCCTACTTTTCACGCATATGTAAGATGAAAATTAAAAACCATTAAGGTAAGATTGAGCATTCGAAAAACTTGATACACTCTTACTATCAAAGTTACCCGTCTTTAAATTTATAAAGTGCTGAAAAACAGAAGTGTCGACAAATTGCAAACAGCCGAACGAAAACAAAATAAGTAGAAGGTATCAATTTTTAGAACAAACATTAATACACATTATCTGTGTGATCATTCAAAGTTGGCTGACATATTGCTTAAGTACATTATACCATCATGTAAAATCACAAATAAACTCCTAAATGATATGTACAATTCACTCGCTTTCGAATTTATGTGTATTTGCCATATTTCACATGTCGCTTATAGCTAACGATAATTATTCTTACACTGTTGACAATGTTGTAATGTTATGTACAGAAAATGGTGCACTTTCATCACAATGTCAGATAAGCCCATCGATCTTGTTAAATTAAAATGAAACGGACAATGTATTGTTGTGAACAATGCCTATTGCTTGAAGGCAGGGAATACCTATATGAGATAGTACCATAATAAGTGTACCTCTCCCCTCGGCTACCACCACCACCGACTCTATCCAATTTTCGCCTTTCCCCACGGGGACTACCCCGGACGCTACCAAGCGATCCCGTTGGCTATTGGATGGATGAGTTGGGCTGATGTAGATTTGTTCAAATATTCAGTGATAATATTGACAAGAAAACTAATTGGACAAAACGATCCTCGTTTATATTGATAATATGTATTACCAGTAATATTATGTTGTGATGTGTTTTCAATGATTGTATTGTGATAGGATGCTGGAAAATACAAGAACGTATCTCAACACCATCCAACCATCAGTAGGACCGATACGTTGCTGATTAGCATCTGGGTCATGCCAGAGTGGGGGTAAGGGGTGTTTTTGGGGTGAGGGATGGGATAAGCATTCAGGATGAGGGGGCGGCACGCTTTGCTTATCACCGCCGTCGGTGTCCTGTCGTTAAATTCTCATCAATATACTTAAGAAATCTTGTTCAAATCTTAACCACTGGTGCCGAAACTTGACACGCTGCAGGGTCAGATGATTTATATTGACAAGAAAATAGACAAAACAACTTTAATGAATTCGCCTTACTTTAAACGGCATTAATGCCAAGATGTTGAACATTTGTCTTATGACATTTTGATAAGTGCCGCCAGGATTAGAATTCACCTAATACTAGAGAGCGAGGTGTTAAAATTTATATAGGGACGTGTATATATGGATGTGTTATATTGTACGTTTTGTCAAGTATTGTTATTGCATTTGTTGGTCATTTGCGTTTAAAAAGACTATAGGACAATACTGAATATCAGAAAATGTTACTGAAGTTTTATTTTTCCTGTACATTGCATTGAAATATGATGATGATGATGATGATCATCATCATCATCATCATCAACAACAACAACAACACAATTTTAACGATTGCTATATGTTCAGGTTATATGCACTGATACTTTTTGTGTTAGAAGTACATATTTAAGATTCGTTTATAATTGGAAAATGCTTGCTTTGCATAAATGTGACTTATGGTGAAGCCGGTCTGAGTACGTGTTCATGTACTGTAAAATGAAATCATTGAAATCATCGGTCTAGACATAATATGTTAATAACAAACGTCTGAAAGATGCGGTGGGCCAAATGAAAAACAAGTTAAAAGATCTAAAAGTGTATGCAAGTTACATACAAATTATCTATTTATTATCGTACAGAGAGTTCACGCCATACATTAAGACGAACTGTAATTTAAAGTCCAAGGTCTTTGATTGAAAAAAACATAAACACTGTATATACTATTTAATCTCGCTGTGATCAAAGGGATTTAATGCATGTGCGTACAGTGCCGTCCCATATGTGTTGTGCAGCCCGCACAGGCTAATCAGGGACGACACTTTCAGATGTTATGATATTTTCCGTGTAAAGGAAGGCTCTTCTTAACCCTTTGCATGCTGGGAAATTTGTCGTCTGCTAAAATGTCGTCTGCTGAATTTCTAAAATTAGCATTTTCTTCAAAATTTTTCAAAGAATATTATCAGAATAGCAAACAGTTTGGATCCTGATGAGACGCCACGTTCTGTGGCGTCTCATCTGGATCCAAACTGTTTGCAAAGGCCTTCAAAATTCGGTTCCCGCACTGTAAGAGTTAATGAAAATTCAGGGCAGGCGGAAAGCTGTGTCTCTTATTAGCCTGTGCAGAATGCACATTCTAATTTCTGACAACATTGTACACACGTGCATTAAGCCCAGTTTTCAATGATCGAGGCTGATGTAATGTGTATATACTCATCTCTAAAAATCTAAAGACAGGAAATAAATGAATGTCTAGTTCACAGCCCAAAGATAGTTCGCTTAAATCCCAATTAATTAGATGAATGTAAAACTGGTCATGAACTGAAATTGGTAGACTTTCAATCGACTGAATCATGTCTATATCTATCTTACGATAAAAAGGAATTTAATTTAGTTATAGAAAGTAAAGCGCATAGGTTGAAATAACGATAGCACCAGATCTCGTCTATACAGTTTTATTAAACATGTCAACACGAAATGCTAGACATTTCTTTATTTTTCAAGCGGAGGTATTTTCTCATGACATCGGTAGTTAAATAAAATAGATACAATTAGTAAGTTAATTGAACTCGAATGCGAAGTATGTCATATAAGAATGATGAATAAGTACGTGAAAGCAACTTTGAATGTCCGTGCGTTTGCAAATTTTAGTTGAAACAATTCGTAATTATATAAGATACAGTCAGCCAAATGTGCGAAACGATAAATAGACAAATCAGCGATGCAAAAAGTAATTTGAGCTTGTATTTATCAAAACATTATTTTAACGATGGTATGTTAGATGAAAATTCGGTATCTTGAAATGAATAAAATTATATTATAAGTCGTCAGATTTAAGTCGCCATATTAAGTACTTCAATAAATACACTTTAAAGACCTACTATATACTTAAATATTAATTAAAGTTTATCTGATGAACAACCCGATGTATTTCGTTCCGAAGAATCATTTTATGTGAATTCTACGTATTTCATAATTCAAATAATTAATCTAGCTTGCTTAAAGACAGACACACTGGCGACACAAAGATACAAACAATTTATCGTAAGTTTTGCGGAACCGAAAATTTATCGATGTGTCATATGAACATAATTATCTGATCATAATAATTGGACACATTTTTACAAAGTGCATGTAAACTTAACTCTACTGTCGTTTTTTCTGTACAAACAGTATGTGAAGTCGTACAAAACATGACTGCGTTGATGTTCTGGTACCAAGTCTGCTGAACATTTCTTTTAGTTTGTTATTTTATCAACGTATAAGTTGTTCATAACGTTATTACAGTAAAACACGGTCCGTTATTTTTTGCCTTTAATAAATAAAATCTGATGTTGCTTTTTAAATTTATTATTCTTCAGCATTCGTTTTTTAAAGGTATTCACGAGGAAGGCTGAAACACCAAAACAACACGGTCCATCAGTGAAACAAAGTACATCAAAACAACATATAAGTGCATACATTTTTTGTTTGGAGGACAAACTCAGTAAATCGAAACGACTGACACAACTTCAGTGGTGCAAAACGTAAATTAGTATCGCTACAAACTGTATACAAAATAATGAGAATATGAATATTGGCTAACCAAAAATGTCATATCATCCCATTGAATTATTAAGTTAAGCGTTTTAATGTTAACATATATTAACATGACAAATCCTGTTAAATAATGCGGTATACATATGTAAATACATTTTTGGATAAAACGAATATGGTACCCATAACGTATTTTAATGAGTGGCCACTGTGACATTGACCTTCAAGCGAGGGCCATAGTTAGAGTTACACAATTAAGCATATATAATAATCAGTCCTCACTATTATTACATTTATCTAAGCGCCAGGCAAGTTGTTTTTTTGATCGTCTTAAGGTAGTGTGAAATACCTGTTGCATAAATAAAGGTATGCTTATTTGTTGGACTCACTCACATTAAAATCATCTATCTAACACACGAAACTCATGTTCACTTAACTCAAAACTCATTGCCCCGGTTCACATACCCTTTTCAATACAAACTTACTCAAAACTCACTGACCCGGTTCACATACCCTTTTCACTCAAAACTCACTGACCCGGTTCACATACCCTTTTCACTACAAACTTACTCAAAACTCACTGACCCGGTTCACATACCCTCATCACTACAAACTCACTCAAAACTCACTGACCCGGTTCAAAAACCTTTTTCACTACAAACTCACTCAAAATTCACTGACCATGTTCACATACCATTTTCCCTACAAACACACTCAAAACTCATTGACCCAGTTCACATACCCTTTTCACTTCAAACTCTATCAAAACTCATTGACCGGTTCAAATACCCTTTTCACTACAAACTCATCCAAAACTCATTGCCCCGGTTCAAATACCCTTTTCACTACAAACTCACTCAAAACTCATTGACCCGGATCGCATACCATTTTAACTACAAACTCACTCAAAACTCTTTGACCCGGTTCAGATACCCTTTTCAGTACAAACTCACTCAAAACTCATTGACCCGGTTCACATACCCTTTTCACTACAAACTCACTCAAAACTCATTGACCCGGTTCATATACCATTTTCACTAAAAACTCACTCAAAACTCACTGACCCGGTTCAAAAACCCCTTTCCCTACAAACTCACTCAAAACTCACTGACCCGGTTCAAAAACCCTTTTCACTACAAACTCACTCAAAATTCACTGACCATGTTCACATACCCTTTTCCCTACAAACACACTCAAAACTAATTGACCCAGTTCACATACCCTTTTCACTTCAAACTCTATCAAAACTCATTGACCGGTTCAAATACCCTTTTCACTACAAACTCATCCAAAACTCATTGCCCCGGTTCAAATACCCTTTTCACTACAAACTCACTCAAAACTCATTGACCCGGATCGCATACCATTTTAATTACAAACTCACTGAAAACTCATTGACCCGGTTCAGATACCCTTTTCAGTACAAACTCACTCAAAACTCCTTGACTTGATTCACATACCCTTTTCACTACAAAATCACTCAAAACTCATTGACTCAGTTCACACACCCTTTTCACTCTAAACTCTATTAAAACTCATTGACCGGTTCAAATACCCTTTTCACTACCACTACAAACTCACCCAAAACTCATTGCCCCGGTTCAAATACCCTTTTCACTACAAACTCACACAAAACTCATTGACCCTGATCGCATACCCTTTTCACTAAAAACTCATTGACCCGGTTCAGATACAAAACTCATAGACCCGGTTCACATACCCTTTTCACTACAAACCCACTCAAAACTCATTGACCTGGTTCACATACCCTTTTCGCTACAAAATCACTCAAAACTCACTGACCCGGTTCATAATCCCTAATCAATACAAACTCACTCAAAACTCATTCACCCGGTGCACGAACCCTTATCACTACAAACGCACACAAAACTCATTCATCCGGTTCACAAACCCTTTTCACTACAAACTCACTCAAAACTCATTGATCCGTTTCACATACCCATTTCACTCTAACTCACTCAAAACTCATTGCCCCGGTTCACATACCCTTTTTACTACGAACTCACTCAAAACTCATTGACCCGGTTCACAAACCCTTTCCACTACAAACTCACTCACAACTCATTGCCCTGGTTCGCATACCCTTTTCACTACAAACTCACTTAAAACTCATTTCCCCGGTTCACATGACATTTTCACTACAAACTCACTCAAAACTCATTGACCCGGTTCACAAACCCTTTTCACTACAAACTCACTCACAACGCAGAGCCCCGTTTCACATACCATTTTCACTGCAAACTCACTCAAAACTCATTGCCCCGGTTTACATACCCTTTTCACTACAAACGCACTCAAAACTCATTGTCCCGGTTCACACAGCCTTTTCACTACAAACTCACTCAAAACTCATTGCCCCGGAACACATACCCTTTTCACTACACACTCACTTAAAACTCATTGACCCGGTTGAAATACCATTTTCACTACAAACTCACTCAAAACTCATTCACCCGGTTCACATACCCTTTTTACTACGAACTCACTCAAAACTCATTGACCCGGTTTACATACCCTTTTCACTACAAACTCGCTCAAAACTCAATGACCCGGTTTGTAGCGCCGTTAAATGTCGCAACACCGTTATATGTCGCTAGCTACGAGGTTATATTACACTAATTCCGATTCCCATAGGGTCCCATTATAAAACTGACAACTTTCACAGCATTTTTATTGCCTTTCCGACGTATCAATTTTTCCGAACCTGGTATAATTTTAAAGATGGATCTGTCATCTTCCAATAATTGCAATCAAAAACATACCGTCTCGCAACTTCTAAGAAAGTAAATCGCTGTCGAATGAACCCACCGTAGAAAAACGCGTTTCGGAATCCTAATTTCGACAAAAGCCCCACACAATAGAAAACACACCCTCAAAAGTTCATCTTTTAAGTTAGCTTCCAATCCAAGGCATCAAAGTACTCCAGACACATACAGGATATTACAAATAACCACAAAAGACATGTCTCACATTGTTAAATGGCTTATATTCAAGAAGAGAATAGGAACTCTTTAGAAATAGGCACTACTTTCGAATGGACCACGGAGGGATACACAATGATTTAGTGTAATGTAACCTTTAAGGGAACTCAACTTTGTCCCATCTTTTTCAAACTTTCTCCACATGAGATTTCAACTATTTCCACAATGAATATGCAATTTCAGTGCATTCGGATGGGGGTAAAGGCCTTAAAATGGCCATTTAAAGCGGTGACTAAATTGGCCGCAGTCAAGTCGGAATGCATGATTTTTAGTCTAAGTGACGACAGCTGATTTTGTGTCTCCAATTATTGTTACGCGTAACTTTTATGGCAAAAACTGGTATCATTGCATGCGAAATTCACCAATATATCAGCAAAAGGCCCAAATAAATGTATTGATTGTGAATCAGTGTACTTTTCTTGATGAAATAGGAGACTTTTTTTTAATTTTAAGCATTTTTTTGAATAAAAAACTCACTGACAGCATATAAAATCATGTTTTTTAAGAAAATTATTATTAAAAGCTTCACTTACAATCTAAACATACACATTGCAACTACAAAAATTAATGCTATTATGATGAGAGGCATAATTTGCAGCTTTCAAGCCGATACAAGCCGGCTACCCAAAATTAACACTTAAAAAGGCGCAAAGCGCTCCTTCAACAGCTTACGACACAAAGTGACACTTAATGCGCATCCAGATAGTCTCTCTCATATAAATAAGTCCTGTTAGCGACATTTTATTAAGTATTCTCTTTAAAATCCAGTGTTGAAAGCGTAAGTTTTGCAAAAATGCCCACAGTCACCATGCAAAAGAGCACGTTTGCTAAGGAATTCCTACGCGAGTGGCCACACTAATGTCGTGGCAGGAAAGTCATTTGGGTGTGATTCCTCTGTAGTTCAGTGTACATTCATTCCACTACCTGGGGATGACTATCAGGATCAATTTTCCCAGCTTGGTGTAGTGTTGACCTTTCAGGATGTTGATGGATCGTCCACAAGCGCTGCACCACTGCGGCCTCTGTTCAGGACACAGAGTCGGATTGAGGTGTACACAAACCCGCAGTCAGGCAAGGATCATCCAGACCTTTAATAAAATAAAATGTTTAGGCCCCTGAAACTGGCAATTATGTTCAACACTGAGATAAGGAAACACATAGAGGAGACATCATGCCATGGCTTTCTCATTATCGACACGGCAAACTCGAGCAGCTGGGGACTTGGCTCTAAACAAAAACAGGTATGCTCCATCAATGTGAGCAAGATGGCATGTCAGAGTTAAAAAGGGCAAACAAACAGACAAAAGAGATATAAATGAAATTAAAAATTAAATGCCAGAAGTTATTGTAAGTATTGTTTTTCTGTCTGCAAGGGTTGCTGTGGAAAATAGTGCTTAACGCATAGTTTGGCCTGTAGGGGTTCTGCTAGCAAGAACAAATCGAAGTCATATCTGCCCGCGAACTGTAAGCTTGAGATAACCATATCTGATGAAGTACTGCTTTGAAAATGCATTCTGATTGTACTTGAACCAGATCGCATTGACAGCACAAGGCTTCAGACCCCCCAAAAGTGTGAGGCTTTCAATAGTGCTTACCTGATACCAGACCGCATTGCCCAAGACAGTGACTTTCTCCCGGAACTGCACAGGCTGCATCCGCAGCACAATCCTTAAGCTCAATCATGGTCTGGCTAACTCTGAAATAGTGAAATCTGAATTTACAGATGCTCATTTGTCTAAAGGTTATGAGTTTATTGCCTATCTTATTAAAAGCAAACACAATGACATGCTTAAGAAGACATGTGCATTTCTGAAAAGACATACAGCTGCCCGATACTTGACTAGGAAAAGGCGCTATGGTCTTCACTCTGAAATTCATTACTCTAAGGGCTTAACAGAACAAAAGCCAGATCTTACAGCCAAATGGCCCCACCTACAGCTAAATATGCTTTATAGGTTGAAAATAAAGTTATTTGTCTGAAGAACTAGTGCTATTGACTCATCAGCTATGTTGCTCCACTGGCCGCAATTCTGTAAACATAGTGTATTTATGGAAATACCTAGTCTACCACCTGCTGCGCACCACTACGTCCACTGTAAATACACAGCTAAGTTAGTACTTTAACGAACAAACTGAAATTCATGTGTTAATTAAACAATCAGTATGATGACTCACATTGAAATCATGTCCAGTGCACCAGTCAGAGCAAGACAGCTAGCGGATTGTTGACCATCTACGGATCAAGGACAAACGGTCAGGCCTACAAACAAAGAGAAAAATGGCATAAATGGGCTGCATGCATGTAATTTGGCATATTTTTCATCTTGCTCTCCACCTGAAACTTCAATCTAGGGACATAATAATATTTACATTTAAGATTTGTTGGAAATGTTACCCTTACTTGTCCATACCAGGTCCCCCACCCATCCGGAACAGTCCAAAACCACCTAAAACATCCATTTGGACCAAAATATTGACATCTCTCATCTATTTTAGCACCCAAATCATCAAAACATTCATTAAAATTCATTTTCTACTTGTCTCGCTTGCAGACGAATCCATGTGACCTTGACATTGCAGTTAATGTGCTTTTTAAAGGTTATATTACACTAATTCCGATTCCCATAGGGTCCCATTATAAAACTGACAACTTTCACAGCATTTTTATTGCCTTTCCGACGTATCAATTTTTCCGAACCTGGTATAATTTTAAAGATGGATCTGTCATCTTCCAATAATTGCAATCAAAAACATACCGTCTCGCAACTTCTAAGAAAGTAAATCGCTGTCGAATGAACCCACCGTAGAAAAACGCGTTTCGGAATCCTAATTTCGACAAAAGCCCCACACAATAGAAAACACACCCTCAAAAGTTCATCTTTTAAGTTAGCTTCCAATCCAAGGCATCAAAGTACTCCAGACACATACAGGATATTACAAATAACCACAAAAGACATGTCTCACATTGTTAAATGGCTTATATTCAAGAAGAGAATAGGAACTCTTTAGAAATAGGCACTACTTTCGAATGGACCACGGAGGGATACACAATGATTTAGTGTAATGTAACCTTTAAGGGAACTCAACTTTGTCCCATCTTTTTCAAACTTTCTCCACATGAGATTTCAACTATTTCCACAATGAATATGCAATTTCAGTGCATTCGGATGGGGGTAAAGGCCTTAAAATGGCCATTTAAAGCGGTGACTAAATTGGCCGCAGTCAAGTCGGAATGCATGATTTTTAGTCTAAGTGACGACAGCTGATTTTGTGTCTCCAATTATTGTTACGCGTAACTTTTATGGCAAAAACTGGTATCATTGCATGCGAAATTCACCAATATATCAGCAAAAGGCCCAAATAAATGTATTGATTGTGAATCAGTGTACTTTTCTTGATGAAATAGGAGACTTTTTTTTAATTTTAAGCATTTTTTTGAATAAAAAACTCACTGACAGCATATAAAATCATGTTTTTTAAGAAAATTATTATTAAAAGCTTCACTTACAATCTAAACATACACATTGCAACTACAAAAATTAATGCTATTATGATGAGAGGCATAATTTGCAGCTTTCAAGCCGATACAAGCCGGCTACCCAAAATTAACACTTAAAAAGGCGCAAAGCGCTCCTTCAACAGCTTACGACACAAAGTGACACTTAATGCGCATCCAGATAGTCTCTCTCATATAAATAAGTCCTGTTAGCGACATTTTATTAAGTATTCTCTTTAAAATCCAGTGTTGAAAGCGTAAGTTTTGCAAAAATGCCCACAGTCACCATGCAAAAGAGCACGTTTGCTAAGGAATTCCTACGCGAGTGGCCACACTAATGTCGTGGCAGGAAAGTCATTTGGGTGTGATTCCTCTGTAGTTCAGTGTACATTCATTCCACTACCTGGGGATGACTATCAGGATCAATTTTCCCAGCTTGGTGTAGTGTTGACCTTTCAGGATGTTGATGGATCGTCCACAAGCGCTGCACCACTGCGGCCTCTGTTCAGGACACAGAGTCGGATTGAGGTGTACACAAACCCGCAGTCAGGCAAGGATCATCCAGACCTTTAATAAAATAAAATGTTTAGGCCCCTGAAACTGGCAATTATGTTCAACACTGAGATAAGGAAACACATAGAGGAGACATCATGCCATGGCTTTCTCATTATCGACACGGCAAACTCGAGCAGCTGGGGACTTGGCTCTAAACAAAAACAGGTATGCTCCATCAATGTGAGCAAGATGGCATGTCAGAGTTAAAAAGGGCAAACAAACAGACAAAAGAGATATAAATGAAATTAAAAATTAAATGCCAGAAGTTATTGTAAGTATTGTTTTTCTGTCTGCAAGGGTTGCTGTGGAAAATAGTGCTTAACGCATAGTTTGGCCTGTAGGGGTTCTGCTAGCAAGAACAAATCGAAGTCATATCTGCCCGCGAACTGTAAGCTTGAGATAACCATATCTGATGAAGTACTGCTTTGAAAATGCATTCTGATTGTACTTGAACCAGATCGCATTGACAGCACAAGGCTTCAGACCCCCCAAAAGTGTGAGGCTTTCAATAGTGCTTACCTGATACCAGACCGCATTGCCCAAGACAGTGACTTTCTCCCGGAACTGCACAGGCTGCATCCGCAGCACAATCCTTAAGCTCAATCATGGTCTGGCTAACTCTGAAATAGTGAAATCTGAATTTACAGATGCTCATTTGTCTAAAGGTTATGAGTTTATTGCCTATCTTATTAAAAGCAAACACAATGACATGCTTAAGAAGACATGTGCATTTCTGAAAAGACATACAGCTGCCCGATACTTGACTAGGAAAAGGCGCTATGGTCTTCACTCTGAAATTCATTACTCTAAGGGCTTAACAGAACAAAAGCCAGATCTTACAGCCAAATGGCCCCACCTACAGCTAAATATGCTTTATAGGTTGAAAATAAAGTTATTTGTCTGAAGAACTAGTGCTATTGACTCATCAGCTATGTTGCTCCACTGGCCGCAATTCTGTAAACATAGTGTATTTATGGAAATACCTAGTCTACCACCTGCTGCGCACCACTACGTCCACTGTAAATACACAGCTAAGTTAGTACTTTAACGAACAAACTGAAATTCATGTGTTAATTAAACAATCAGTATGATGACTCACATTGAAATCATGTCCAGTGCACCAGTCAGAGCAAGACAGCTAGCGGATTGTTGACCATCTACGGATCAAGGACAAACGGTCAGGCCTACAAACAAAGAGAAAAATGGCATAAATGGGCTGCATGCATGTAATTTGGCATATTTTTCATCTTGCTCTCCACCTGAAACTTCAATCTAGGGACATAATAATATTTACATTTAAGATTTGTTGGAAATGTTACCCTTACTTGTCCATACCAGGTCCCCCACCCATCCGGAACAGTCCAAAACCACCTAAAACATCCATTTGGACCAAAATATTGACATCTCTCATCTATTTTAGCACCCAAATCATCAAAACATTCATTAAAATTCATTTTCTACTTGTCTCGCTTGCAGACGAATCCATGTGACCTTGACATTGCAGTTAATGTGCTTTTTAAAGGTTATATTACACTAATTCCGATTCCCATAGGGTCCCATTATAAAACTGACAACTTTCACAGCATTTTTATTGCCTTTCCGACGTATCAATTTTTCCGAACCTGGTATAATTTTAAAGATGGATCTGTCATCTTCCAATAATTGCAATCAAAAACATACCGTCTCGCAACTTCTAAGAAAGTAAATCGCTGTCGAATGAACCCACCGTAGAAAAACGCGTTTCGGAATCCTAATTTCGACAAAAGCCCCACACAATAGAAAACACACCCTCAAAAGTTCATCTTTTAAGTTAGCTTCCAATCCAAGGCATCAAAGTACTCCAGACACATACAGGATATTACAAATAACCACAAAAGACATGTCTCACATTGTTAAATGGCTTATATTCAAGAAGAGAATAGGAACTCTTTAGAAATAGGCACTACTTTCGAATGGACCACGGAGGGATACACAATGATTTAGTGTAATGTAACCTTTAAGGGAACTCAACTTTGTCCCATCTTTTTCAAACTTTCTCCACATGAGATTTCAACTATTTCCACAATGAATATGCAATTTCAGTGCATTCGGATGGGGGTAAAGGCCTTAAAATGGCCATTTAAAGCGGTGACTAAATTGGCCGCAGTCAAGTCGGAATGCATGATTTTTAGTCTAAGTGACGACAGCTGATTTTGTGTCTCCAATTATTGTTACGCGTAACTTTTATGGCAAAAACTGGTATCATTGCATGCGAAATTCACCAATATATCAGCAAAAGGCCCAAATAAATGTATTGATTGTGAATCAGTGTACTTTTCTTGATGAAATAGGAGACTTTTTTTTAATTTTAAGCATTTTTTTGAATAAAAAACTCACTGACAGCATATAAAATCATGTTTTTTAAGAAAATTATTATTAAAAGCTTCACTTACAATCTAAACATACACATTGCAATTACAAAAATTAATGCTATTATGATGAGAGGCATAATTTGCAGCTTTCAAGCCGATACAAGCCGGCTACCCAAAATTAACACTTAAAAAGGCGCAAAGCGCTCCTTCAACAGCTTACGACACAAAGTGACACTTAATGCGCATCCAGATAGTCTCTCTCATATAAATAAGTCCTGTTAGCGACATTTTATTAAGTATTCTCTTTAAAATCCAGTGTTGAAAGCGTAAGTTTTGCAAAAATGCCCACAGTCACCATGCAAAAGAGCACGTTTGCTAAGGAATTCCTACGCGAGTGGCCACACTAATGTCGTGGCAGGAAAGTCATTTGGGTGTGATTCCTCTGTAGTTCAGTGTACATTCATTCCACTACCTGGGGATGACTATCAGGATCAATTTTCCCAGCTTGGTGTAGTGTTGACCTTTCAGGATGTTGATGGATCGTCCACAAGCGCTGCACCACTGCGGCCTCTGTTCAGGACACAGAGTCGGATTGAGGTGTACACAAACCCGCAGTCAGGCAAGGATCATCCAGACCTTTAATAAAATAAAATGTTTAGGCCCCTGAAACTGGCAATTATGTTCAACACTGAGATAAGGAAACACATAGAGGAGACATCATGCCATGGCTTTCTCATTATCGACACGGCAAACTCGAGCAGCTGGGGACTTGGCTCTAAACAAAAACAGGTATGCTCCATCAATGTGAGCAAGATGGCATGTCAGAGTTAAAAAGGGCAAACAAACAGACAAAAGAGATATAAAGGAAATTAAAAATTAAATGCCAGAAGTTATTGTAAGTATTGTTTTTCTGTCTGCAAGGGTTGCTGTGGAAAATAGTGCTTAACGCATAGTTTGGCCTGTAGGGGTTCTGCTAGCAAGAACAAATCGAAGTCATATCTGCCCGCGAACTGTAAGCTTGAGATAACCATATCTGATGAAGTACTGCTTTGAAAATGCATTCTGATTGTACTTGAACCAGATCGCATTGACAGCACAAGGCTTCAGACCCCCCAAAAGTGTGAGGCTTTCAATAGTGCTTACCTGATACCAGACCGCATTGCCCAAGACAGTGACTTTCTCCCGGAACTGCACAGGCTGCATCCGCAGCACAATCCTTAAGCTCAATCATGGTCTGGCTAACTCTGAAATAGTGAAATCTGAATTTACAGATGCTCATTTGTCTAAAGGTTATGAGTTTATTGCCTATCTTATTAAAAGCAAACACAATGACATGCTTAAGAAGACATGTGCATTTCTGAAAAGACATACAGCTGCCCGATACTTGACTAGGAAAAGGCGCTATGGTCTTCACTCTGAAATTCATTACTCTAAGGGCTTAACAGAACAAAAGCCAGATCTTACAGCCAAATGGCCCCACCTACAGCTAAATATGCTTTATAGGTTGAAAATAAAGTTATTTGTCTGAAGAACTAGTGCTATTAACTCATCAGCTATGTTGCTCCACTGGCCGCAATTCTGTAAACATAGTGTATTTATGGAAATACCTAGTCTACCACCTGCTGCGCACCACTACGTCCACTGTAAATACACAGCTAAGTTAGTACTTTAACGAACAAACTGAAATTCATGTGTTAATTAAACAATCAGTATGATGACTCACATTGAAATCATGTCCAGTGCACCAGTCAGAGCAAGACAGCTAGCGGATTGTTGACCATCTACGGCTCAAGGACAAACGGTCAGGCCTACAAACAAAGAGAAAAATGGCATAAATGGGCTGCATGCATGTAATTTGGCATATTTTTCATCTTGCTCTCCACCTGAAACTTCAATCTAGGGACATAATAATATTTACATTTAAGATTTGTTGGAAATGTTACCCTTACTTGTCCATACCAGGTCCCCCACCCATCCGGAACAGTCCAAAACCACCTAAAACATCCATTTGGACCAAAATATTGACATCTCTCATCTATTTTAGCACCCAAATCATCAAAACATTCATTAAAATTCATTTTCTACTTGTCTCGCTTGCAGACGAATCCATGTGACCTTGACATTGCAGTTAATGTGCTTTTTAAAGGTTATATTACACTAATTCCGATTCCCATAGGGTCCCATTATAAAACTGACAACTTTCACAGCATTTTTATTGCCTTTCCGACGTATCAATTTTTCCGAACCTGGTATAATTTTAAAGATGGATCTGTCATCTTCCAATAATTGCAATCAAAAACATACCGTCTCGCAACTTCTAAGAAAGTAAATCGCTGTCGAATGAACCCACCGTAGAAAAACGCGTTTCGGAATCCTAATTTCGACAAAAGCCCCACACAATAGAAAACACACCCTCAAAAGTTCATCTTTTAAGTTAGCTTCCAATCCAAGGCATCAAAGTACTCCAGACACATACAGGATATTACAAATAACCACAAAAGACATGTCTCACATTGTTAAATGGCTTATATTCAAGAAGAGAATAGGAACTCTTTAGAAATAGGCACTACTTTCGAATGGACCACGGAGGGATACACAATGATTTAGTGTAATGTAACCTTTAAGGGAACTCAACTTTGTCCCATCTTTTTCAAACTTTCTCCACATGAGATTTCAACTATTTCCACAATGAATATGCAATTTCAGTGCATTCGGATGGGGGTAAAGGCCTTAAAATGGCCATTTAAAGCGGTGACTAAATTGGCCGCAGTCAAGTCGGAATGCATGATTTTTAGTCTAAGTGACGACAGCTGATTTTGTGTCTCCAATTATTGTTACGCGTAACTTTTATGGCAAAAACTGGTATCATTGCATGCGAAATTCACCAATATATCAGCAAAAGGCCCAAATAAATGTATTGATTGTGAATCAGTGTACTTTTCTTGATGAAATAGGAGACTTTTTTTTAATTTTAAGCATTTTTTTGAATAAAAAACTCACTGACAGCATAT
Source organism: Dreissena polymorpha (assembly GCF_020536995.1). Lineage (NCBI taxonomy): Eukaryota > Metazoa > Mollusca > Bivalvia > Myida > Dreissenidae > Dreissena > Dreissena polymorpha. The sequence goes on from NC_068359.1 coordinate 87,478,590, forward strand.
AAAATCATGTTTTTTAAGAAAATTATTATTAAAAGCTTCACTTACAATCTAAACATACACATTGCAATTACAAAAATTAATGCTATTATGATGAGAGGCATAATTTGCAGCTTTCAAGCCGATACAAGCCGGCTACCCAAAATTAACACTTAAAAAGGCGCAAAGCGCTCCTTCAACAGCTTACGACACAAAGTGACACTTAATGCGCATCCAGATAGTCTCTCTCATATAAATAAGTCCTGTTAGCGACATTTTATTAAGTATTCTCTTTAAAATCCAGTGTTGAAAGCGTAAGTTTTGCAAAAATGCCCACAGTCACCATGCAAAAGAGCACGTTTGCTAAGGAATTCCTACGCGAGTGGCCACACTAATGTCGTGGCAGGAAAGTCATTTGGGTGTGATTCCTCTGTAGTTCAGTGTACATTCATTCCACTACCTGGGGATGACTATCAGGATCAATTTTCCCAGCTTGGTGTAGTGTTGACCTTTCAGGATGTTGATGGATCGTCCACAAGCGCTGCACCACTGCGGCCTCTGTTCAGGACACAGAGTCGGATTGAGGTGTACACAAACCCGCAGTCAGGCAAGGATCATCCAGACCTTTAATAAAATAAAATGTTTAGGCCCCTGAAACTGGCAATTATGTTCAACACTGAGATAAGGAAACACATAGAGGAGACATCATGCCATGGCTTTCTCATTATCGACACGGCAAACTCGAGCAGCTGGGGACTTGGCTCTAAACAAAAACAGGTATGCTCCATCAATGTGAGCAAGATGGCATGTCAGAGTTAAAAAGGGCAAACAAACAGACAAAAGAGATATAAAGGAAATTAAAAATTAAATGCCAGAAGTTATTGTAAGTATTGTTTTTCTGTCTGCAAGGGTTGCTGTGGAAAATAGTGCTTAACGCATAGTTTGGCCTGTAGGGGTTCTGCTAGCAAGAACAAATCGAAGTCATATCTGCCCGCGAACTGTAAGCTTGAGATAACCATATCTGATGAAGTACTGCTTTGAAAATGCATTCTGATTGTACTTGAACCAGATCGCATTGACAGCACAAGGCTTCAGACCCCCCAAAAGTGTGAGGCTTTCAATAGTGCTTACCTGATACCAGACCGCATTGCCCAAGACAGTGACTTTCTCCCGGAACTGCACAGGCTGCATCCGCAGCACAATCCTTAAGCTCAATCATGGTCTGGCTAACTCTGAAATAGTGAAATCTGAATTTACAGATGCTCATTTGTCTAAAGGTTATGAGTTTATTGCCTATCTTATTAAAAGCAAACACAATGACATGCTTAAGAAGACATGTGCATTTCTGAAAAGACATACAGCTGCCCGATACTTGACTAGGAAAAGGCGCTATGGTCTTCACTCTGAAATTCATTACTCTAAGGGCTTAACAGAACAAAAGCCAGATCTTACAGCCAAATGGCCCCACCTACAGCTAAATATGCTTTATAGGTTGAAAATAAAGTTATTTGTCTGAAGAACTAGTGCTATTAACTCATCAGCTATGTTGCTCCACTGGCCGCAATTCTGTAAACATAGTGTATTTATGGAAATACCTAGTCTACCACCTGCTGCGCACCACTACGTCCACTGTAAATACACAGCTAAGTTAGTACTTTAACGAACAAACTGAAATTCATGTGTTAATTAAACAATCAGTATGATGACTCACATTGAAATCATGTCCAGTGCACCAGTCAGAGCAAGACAGCTAGCGGATTGTTGACCATCTACGGCTCAAGGACAAACGGTCAGGCCTACAAACAAAGAGAAAAATGGCATAAATGGGCTGCATGCATGTAATTTGGCATATTTTTCATCTTGCTCTCCACCTGAAACTTCAATCTAGGGACATAATAATATTTACATTTAAGATTTGTTGGAAATGTTACCCTTACTTGTCCATACCAGGTCCCCCACCCATCCGGAACAGTCCAAAACCACCTAAAACATCCATTTGGACCAAAATATTGACATCTCTCATCTATTTTAGCACCCAAATCATCAAAACATTCATTAAAATTCATTTTCTACTTGTCTCGCTTGCAGACGAATCCATGTGACCTTGACATTGCAGTTAATGTGCTTTTTAAAGGTTATATTACACTAATTCCGATTCCCATAGGGTCCCATTATAAAACTGACAACTTTCACAGCATTTTTATTGCCTTTCCGACGTATCAATTTTTCCGAACCTGGTATAATTTTAAAGATGGATCTGTCATCTTCCAATAATTGCAATCAAAAACATACCGTCTCGCAACTTCTAAGAAAGTAAATCGCTGTCGAATGAACCCACCGTAGAAAAACGCGTTTCGGAATCCTAATTTCGACAAAAGCCCCACACAATAGAAAACACACCCTCAAAAGTTCATCTTTTAAGTTAGCTTCCAATCCAAGGCATCAAAGTACTCCAGACACATACAGGATATTACAAATAACCACAAAAGACATGTCTCACATTGTTAAATGGCTTATATTCAAGAAGAGAATAGGAACTCTTTAGAAATAGGCACTACTTTCGAATGGACCACGGAGGGATACACAATGATTTAGTGTAATGTAACCTTTAAGGGAACTCAACTTTGTCCCATCTTTTTCAAACTTTCTCCACATGAGATTTCAACTATTTCCACAATGAATATGCAATTTCAGTGCATTCGGATGGGGGTAAAGGCCTTAAAATGGCCATTTAAAGCGGTGACTAAATTGGCCGCAGTCAAGTCGGAATGCATGATTTTTAGTCTAAGTGACGACAGCTGATTTTGTGTCTCCAATTATTGTTACGCGTAACTTTTATGGCAAAAACTGGTATCATTGCATGCGAAATTCACCAATATATCAGCAAAAGGCCCAAATAAATGTATTGATTGTGAATCAGTGTACTTTTCTTGATGAAATAGGAGACTTTTTTTTAATTTTAAGCATTTTTTTGAATAAAAAACTCACTGACAGCATATAAAATCATGTTTTTTAAGAAAATTATTATTAAAAGCTTCACTTACAATCTAAACATACACATTGCAATTACAAAAATTAATGCTATTATGATGAGAGGCATAATTTGCAGCTTTCAAGCCGATACAAGCCGGCTACCCAAAATTAACACTTAAAAAGGCGCAAAGCGCTCCTTCAACAGCTTACGACACAAAGTGACACTTAATGCGCATCCAGATAGTCTCTCTCATATAAATAAGTCCTGTTAGCGACATTTTATTAAGTATTCTCTTTAAAATCCAGTGTTGAAAGCGTAAGTTTTGCAAAAATGCCCACAGTCACCATGCAAAAGAGCACGTTTGCTAAGGAATTCCTACGCGAGTGGCCACACTAATGTCGTGGCAGGAAAGTCATTTGGGTGTGATTCCTCTGTAGTTCAGTGTACATTCATTCCACTACCTGGGGATGACTATCAGGATCAATTTTCCCAGCTTGGTGTAGTGTTGACCTTTCAGGATGTTGATGGATCGTCCACAAGCGCTGCACCACTGCGGCCTCTGTTCAGGACACAGAGTCGGATTGAGGTGTACACAAACCCGCAGTCAGGCAAGGATCATCCAGACCTTTAATAAAATAAAATGTTTAGGCCCCTGAAACTGGCAATTATGTTCAACACTGAGATAAGGAAACACATAGAGGAGACATCATGCCATGGCTTTCTCATTATCGACACGGCAAACTCGAGCAGCTGGGGACTTGGCTCTAAACAAAAACAGGTATGCTCCATCAATGTGAGCAAGATGGCATGTCAGAGTTAAAAAGGGCAAACAAACAGACAAAAGAGATATAAAGGAAATTAAAAATTAAATGCCAGAAGTTATTGTAAGTATTGTTTTTCTGTCTGCAAGGGTTGCTGTGGAAAATAGTGCTTAACGCATAGTTTGGCCTGTAGGGGTTCTGCTAGCAAGAACAAATCGAAGTCATATCTGCCCGCGAACTGTAAGCTTGAGATAACCATATCTGATGAAGTACTGCTTTGAAAATGCATTCTGATTGTACTTGAACCAGATCGCATTGACAGCACAAGGCTTCAGACCCCCCAAAAGTGTGAGGCTTTCAATAGTGCTTACCTGATACCAGACCGCATTGCCCAAGACAGTGACTTTCTCCCGGAACTGCACAGGCTGCATCCGCAGCACAATCCTTAAGCTCAATCATGGTCTGGCTAACTCTGAAATAGTGAAATCTGAATTTACAGATGCTCATTTGTCTAAAGGTTATGAGTTTATTGCCTATCTTATTAAAAGCAAACACAATGACATGCTTAAGAAGACATGTGCATTTCTGAAAAGACATACAGCTGCCCGATACTTGACTAGGAAAAGGCGCTATGGTCTTCACTCTGAAATTCATTACTCTAAGGGCTTAACAGAACAAAAGCCAGATCTTACAGCCAAATGGCCCCACCTACAGCTAAATATGCTTTATAGGTTGAAAATAAAGTTATTTGTCTGAAGAACTAGTGCTATTAACTCATCAGCTATGTTGCTCCACTGGCCGCAATTCTGTAAACATAGTGTATTTATGGAAATACCTAGTCTACCACCTGCTGCGCACCACTACGTCCACTGTAAATACACAGCTAAGTTAGTACTTTAACGAACAAACTGAAATTCATGTGTTAATTAAACAATCAGTATGATGACTCACATTGAAATCATGTCCAGTGCACCAGTCAGAGCAAGACAGCTAGCGGATTGTTGACCATCTACGGCTCAAGGACAAACGGTCAGGCCTACAAACAAAGAGAAAAATGGCATAAATGGGCTGCATGCATGTAATTTGGCATATTTTTCATCTTGCTCTCCACCTGAAACTTCAATCTAGGGACATAATAATATTTACATTTAAGATTTGTTGGAAATGTTACCCTTACTTGTCCATACCAGGTCCCCCACCCATCCGGAACAGTCCAAAACCACCTAAAACATCCATTTGGACCAAAATATTGACATCTCTCATCTATTTTAGCACCCAAATCATCAAAACATTCATTAAAATTCATTTTCTACTTGTCTCGCTTGCAGACGAATCCATGTGACCTTGACATTGCAGTTAATGTGCTTTTTAAAGGTTATATTACACTAATTCCGATTCCCATAGGGTCCCATTATAAAACTGACAACTTTCACAGCATTTTTATTGCCTTTCCGACGTATCAATTTTTCCGAACCTGGTATAATTTTAAAGATGGATCTGTCATCTTCCAATAATTGCAATCAAAAACATACCGTCTCGCAACTTCTAAGAAAGTAAATCGCTGTCGAATGAACCCACCGTAGAAAAACGCGTTTCGGAATCCTAATTTCGACAAAAGCCCCACACAATAGAAAACACACCCTCAAAAGTTCATCTTTTAAGTTAGCTTCCAATCCAAGGCATCAAAGTACTCCAGACACATACAGGATATTACAAATAACCACAAAAGACATGTCTCACATTGTTAAATGGCTTATATTCAAGAAGAGAATAGGAACTCTTTAGAAATAGGCACTACTTTCGAATGGACCACGGAGGGATACACAATGATTTAGTGTAATGTAACCTTTAAGGGAACTCAACTTTGTCCCATCTTTTTCAAACTTTCTCCACATGAGATTTCAACTATTTCCACAATGAATATGCAATTTCAGTGCATTCGGATGGGGGGTAAAGGCCTTAAAATGGCCATTTAAAGCGGTGACTAAATTGGCCGCAGTCAAGTCGGAATGCATGATTTTTAGTCTAAGTGACGACAGCTGATTTTGTGTCTCCAATTATTGTTACGCGTAACTTTTATGGCAAAAACTGGTATCATTGCATGCGAAATTCACCAATATATCAGCAAAAGGCCCAAATAAATGTATTGATTGTGAATCAGTGTACTTTTCTTGATGAAATAGGAGACTTTTTTTTTAATTTTAAGCATTTTTTTCAATAAAAAACTCACTGACAGCATATAAAATCATGTTTTTTAAGAAAATTATTATTAAAAGCTTCACTTACAATCTAAACATACACATTGCAATTACAAAAATTAATGCTATTATGATGAGAGGCATAATTTGCAGCTTTCAAGCCGATACAAGCCGGCTACCCAAAATTAACACTTAAAAAGGCGCAAAGCGCTCCTTCAACAGCTTACGACACAAAGTGACACTTAATGCGCATCCAGATAGTCTCTCTCATATAAATAAGTCCTGTTAGCGACATTTTATTAAGTATTCTCTTTAAAATCCAGTGTTGAAAGCGTAAGTTTTGCAAAAATGCCCACAGTCACCATGCAAAAGAGCACGTTTGCTAAGGAATTCCTACGCGAGTGGCCACACTAATGTCGTGGCAGGAAAGTCATTTGGGTGTGATTCCTCTGTAGTTCAGTGTACATTCATTCCACTACCTGGGGATGACTATCAGGATCAATTTTCCAGCTTGGTGTAGTGTTGACCTTTCAGGATGTTGATGGATCGTCCACAAGCGCTGCACCACTGCGGCCTCTGTTCAGGACACAGAGTCGGATTGAGGTGTACACAAACCCGCAGTCAGGCAAGGATCATCCAGACCTTTAATAAAATAAAATGTTTAGGCCCCTGAAACTGGCAATTATGTTCAACACTGAGATAAGGAAACACATAGAGGAGACATCATGCCATGGCTTTCTCATTATCGACACGGCAAACTCGAGCAGCTGGGGACTTGGCTCTAAACAAAAACAGGTATGCTCCATCAATGTGAGCAAGATGGCATGTCAGAGTTAAAAAGGGCAAACAAACAGACAAAAGAGATATAAAGGAAATTAAAATTAAATGCCAGAAGTTATTGTAAGTATTGTTTTTCTGTCTGCAAGGGTTGCTGTGGAAAATAGTGCTTAACGCATAGTTTGGCCTGTAGGGGTTCTGCTAGCAAGAACAAATCGAAGTCATATCTGCCCGCGAACTGTAAGCTTGAGATAACCATATCTGATGAAGTACTGCTTTGAAAATGCATTCTGATTGTACTTGAACCAGATCGCATTGACAGCACAAGGCTTCAGACCCCCCAAAAGTGTGAGGCTTTCAATAGTGCTTACCTGATACCAGACCGCATTGCCCAAGACAGTGACTTTCTCCCGGAACTGCACAGGCTGCATCCGCAGCACAATCCTTAAGCTCAATCATGGTCTGGCTAACTCTGAAATAGTGAAATCTGAATTTACAGATGCTCATTTGTCTAAAGGTTATGAGTTTATTGCCTATCTTATTAAAAGCAAACACAATGACATGCTTAAGAAGACATGTGCATTTCTGAAAAGACATACAGCTGCCCGATACTTGACTAGGAAAAGGCGCTATGGTCTTCACTCTGAAATTCATTACTCTAAGGGCTTAACAGAACAAAAGCCAGATCTTACAGCCTAAATGGCCCCACCTACAGCTAAATATGCTTTATAGGTTGAAAATAAAGTTATTTGTCTGAAGAACTAGTGCTATTAACTCATCAGCTATGTTGCTCCACTGGCCGCAATTCTGTAAACATAGTGTATTTATGGAAATACCTAGTCTACCACCTGCTGCGCACCACTACGTCCACTGTAAATACACAGCTAAGTTAGTACTTTAACGAACAAACTGAAATTCATGTGTTAATTAAACAATCAGTATGATGACTCACATTGAAATCATGTCCAGTGCACCAGTCAGAGCAAGACAGCTAGCGGATTGTTGACCATCTACGGCTCAAGGACAAACGGTCAGGCCTACAAACAAAGAGAAAATGGCATATAAATGGGCTGCATGCATGTAATTTGGCATATTTTTCATCTTGCTCTCCACCTGAAACTTCAATCTAGGGACATAATAATATTTACATTTAAGATTTGTTGGAAATGTTACCCTTACTTGTCCATACCAGGTCCCCCACCCATCCGGAACAGTCCAAAACCACCTAAAACATCCATTTGGACCAAAATATTGACATCTCTCATCTATTTTAGCACCCAAATCATCAAAACATTCATTAAAATTCATTTTCTACTTGTCTCGCTTGCAGACGAATCCATGTGACCTTGACATTGCAGTAATGTGCTTTTAAAGGTTATATTACACTAATTCCGATTCCCATAGGGTCCCATTATAAAACTGACAACTTTCACAGCATTTTTATTGCCTTTCCGATCGTATCAATTTTTCCGAACCTGGTATAATTTTAAAGATGGATCTGTCATCTTCCAATAATTGCAATCAAAAACATACCGTCTCGCAACTTCTAAGAAAGTAAATCGCTGTCGAATGAACCCACCGTAGAAAAACGCGTTTCGGAATCCTAATTTCGACAAAAGCCCCACACAATAGAAAACACACCCTCAAAAGTTCATCTTTTAAGTTAGCTTCCAATCCAAGGCATCAAAGTACTCCAGACACATACAGGATATTACAAATAACCACAAAAGACATGTCTCACATTGTTAAATGGCTTATATTCAAGAAGAGAAAAGGAACTCTTTAGAAATAGGCACTACTTTCGAATGGACCACGGAGGGATACACAATGATTTAGTGTAATGTAACCTTTAAGGGAACTCAACTTTGTCCCATCTTTTTCAAACTTTCTCCACATGAGATTTCAACTATTTCCACAATGAATATGCAATTTCAGTGCATTCGGATGGGGGTAAAGGCCTTAAAATGGCCATTTAAAGCGGTGACTAAATTGGCCGCAGTCAAGTCGGAATGCATGATTTTTAGTCTAAGTGACGACAGCTGATTTGTGTCTCCAATTATTGTTACGCGTAACTTTTATGGCAAAAAACTGGTATCATTGCATGCGAAATTCACCAATATATCAGCAAAAGGCCCAAATAAATGTATTGATTGTGAATCAGTGTACTTTTCTTGATGAAATAGGAGACTTTTTTTTAATTTTAAGCATTTTTTTTTGAATAAAAACTCACTGACAGCATATAAAATCATGTTTTTTAAGAAAATATTATTAAAAGCTTCACTTACAATCTAAACATACACATTGCAATTACAAAAATTAATGCTATTATGATGAGAGGCATAATTTGCAGCTTTCAAGCCGATACAAGCCGGCTACCCAAAATTAACACTTAAAAAGGCGCAAGCGCTCCTTCAACAGCTTACGACACAAA
>NC_068359.1:87487806-87558366 GCF_020536995.1 Dreissena polymorpha
TGAAATAGTTATGGTACAGACAAACTTTGTGTTTAAAAGCACTAAGTGACCTTGTGACCTAGTTTTTTTACCAGGCAGACCCATATTCAAACTGACCTAGACAAATATAGATACAACTGTGACAAGTTGTGAAGATCGGATGAAATTTCGGGCAGACCGACAAAGTGACTTTTATATAGCCCCCATTACACATAGGTAAGTGGGTATAATTACGCTTTATATTAATGCTAGCTTGTGTGATGTATGCCTTTAGATATTGCTTTTTTGATACCATTTCGGTAAAAGAACTTAATAATGAAAAGCTGGTCAGTGACCAAAATTCCCATTGAATAAATGAAGAAAAGCCACAATAATATAAAATAGTCAACAATGGCAACAAATTAGCAGACAACACTAAACAGTATGACAATGAGGGCTAAATAGAAAAAACAACAATAACATGAACTGGAGAGTTTCCACCTTGGCATGGACATTGGTTGTAGCACAAAACACACTCACAACAGAGATGTGTTTGTAGAAACACAATGCCCTACTGTGCCGCTTTTTTTATTTGACCTTTGACCTTGAAGGATGACATTGACCTTTCACCACTCAAAATGTGCAGGTCCATGAGATACGCATGTAATCCAAATATCAAGTTGCTGTTTTCAATATTCAAAAGTTATGATCAAACGTTTAAGTTTGGTAAAAGTTTTGTACACACACACAACCTTGACACGCACACACATACAAAGAAAGACAAGCCAAAAACAATATACCCCCGTTCATTCGATCCAGGGGGCATAAAAAGCCATTAATGCAAAGCATACTAGTCAAAGTCAACATCAGATATGGTCTTACTGTGGCTGCCTGTTAAATTATTCTTTCTTTTAGCCCTCTTAGTTACAATATAGCATTTAGTTTTTCAAATATCTGTGTATGGAAATTTAAAGATTTCTATTAATGAAATATATACCTTTGAGAGTTCCATGGTACTGGAAGACAACTGATAATATTCCTTGTGGGTCTTCACATCTGTCCCAGATGCTTTGCCAAGCAATTTTAGTCACCATGAGTCATGTCAAGAATCTATAAAGCATGTTAATTCTTGATTATATTCACAAATATGCAGTCATCATTCCAGTTTGCTGCCAATTTAACAAATTTGTTTTGCATCTTCTACAGAAAAGATGTACACAAGAAAGCTTTTATCTGTATAGTTGTAGTCATTATGGTGCTCCAATTCTGTAATCACACCATGCATTTACAGAGTCAAAAATTTTGTAATGTTTAATTCTGAAAAAGCCAACACGTGGTTTGGTATTTACATGATCCGCCATTTGAAAATAGCTACTTCCTGTATATATGCCAAAATTTATGTTAAATATAACAATTGGGTCTAACAATTTAAAATCAATTATTGGGTTCTCACAGATATAACCATTTTCGGTCATACAAAAGCTGCCAAAATCAAAGGTCTCCATAAAAGTTTTTATTATAATTATTCACAAATTGATGGCAAGCAATTCAACATAATTACTTATTTCTGTATAAAGCCGAGTATACATGTATGTATGTATGCCATTAAACTGGAAGAGAATGTAGTATAATTGCTGAAAGTCTAAATAAATATTGTGCCATAATAAAGAAACCTTCAGGTCACAATATTCTCATCTGTACAGGGATATGAAACAAAGACCATAATTCCTTAAATGGCTTAAGCAATCCCATATTTGCACAACTAGACTTTAGAAGTAATTGTGAACGATTGTACCAGTTTGTAAAATAAAAAATACATACATATAAAACAACACAACAATTTCTTGATTTAACAGCAAAGTTTAATATAAAATAACAAATCTATGTATCAAAGACTAAGTAAACAAAAGGACTGCAATGGTCGCTCAAGGTATATTGACAGCAAGTAAGAATGCTGAACCAATGATTGCAAATCGCCATGACAAAGTAACCTTGGAACTTTTGAAGAATGTCTTATATGGTACCAGACATATTTCTTACAATACTTCTTATATGAGACTCAACAGTATTTCTTATATGGGACCCAACCAATATTACTTATATGAGACCCGAAAATTAGTGTAAACATGTTTATTCTTATATGGGACCCTACGATGTTTATTACTTGTAAGAGGCCCAACAGATAATAGAAATACCCATGGGTCAGACTGGCTGGCTCTTCACTTGGCTCCCTCCTATCATGGGTCCAGACGGGCTGGCTCTTCACTTGGCTCCCTCCTATCATGGGTCAGACTGCCTGGCTCTTCACTGTCAGCAGTTGACATGGACTCTGAAAGAACCAAAGTGAAACCTGTAGATTGCATATGATCAGCACAGTCAACACTGGCATGTTGTATCATGAGAGGCTCTGACTCCTGTATAGATTCTAGACTGTGGGTGTCTTCAACAGTTGCCTCAATGACTGTAAACATATAATGTCAACAGTGGGGTCTTGTATGTCTATTATCCATTGGTGGGTCTTGCTGAAATCTATAGAAATATATATTGGCTTGGATAACAGAAGGTTTTGCTATTATGTTTACGTGACATGGTTCAGAAAAAAAGGCCATATGAATGTGACAAAAATAAATTGAGTTTTTAAAATGTTCTTAAAGTTCGTTCTTTTCCTATTCAGATAATGTACACGTTTTATATGATCAAATGAAAACTTGTTCAAACCTATAATTTTGAAGAGATGCTGTGTGAACTCTAAAAATGTTTTTATATCAATGCAACTATTTTGACGATATAATTTTGCAAGGAAGTTTTGTCCGTTGTTTACTACTATACATGTAATATGGCCAATTTGTATTGTTACACGTTCTAAATTAAATGAATTAGCATAGTGATTAAATTTGTGTGATGTTTGTCTAAAATAATTTTTAAACGTCGGAAAATAATGCATATCTTCACAACGTCATTTCTCCGTTATTTGACGTTCACACAAAAGGGGCCTTTTTCAGAAACGCGCCACATATATATAAGTATATAGTCAACAGTTGGGCCTTGATATTATTATCCATTGGTGGGTCCTTACTGAAATCTACAGAAAAGTATATTGGACATTACAACTGAAGTTTTGCTGTTATGTATATCATAAGTTATAGTTTTTTGTTTACAGTGTATATTGGTTCCTCTACCCAAACAGTGCACGTATGACCAAGAAAAATTTGACGAGGAGTAATATGTGCACTGGAGGGGTAGAGGAACCCATATACACTGTGACAAAAACTTATAAACAATTTTATAATACTTCAAATTCTTTAAAACAGCCAAAAAATCCTTCATTTAACGGACAAAAATCCCTTTTTGCCATTCAAGATGTTAAAGACAATATCCACATGCCGCAACCCTTAATATGATGAGTAATAGAAGGGTGTCGTTTTTACGTACATATTATACGTGTATAAAATGTATAACAACGGCAAATGCATTTCTGCAAAATATTTGAATGTCTGTGAACATGCCATAATTAGCTTTATGTTGTATTGTGTCATTGTATTCGTTGTGGATTCAGGGCTTTTTTTCCTTCTTTGCGATTGGCCATGGACGGACATTTCACAATTTTGACACGGCCCAATTCACAATCCTTTCATGTCCGTGAATATTTACAAAAACGGCCGTTTTAAATCGTGAAAAACGGACTGTTCGTGCTCAAAACTGTAAAAAGAAGAAGAAGAAGATGTTTAAAGAAAAAGTTAACGCACGCATGGACACATGACGGACACAGGACCATGACATAAGCCCCGCTGGCCAGATGGAGCTAAAAATAAATATATATTTTTTTTTAGGTGGAATTTTTTTGACCAGAAAGGGGAAACAAACAGCCTAGTTCGGCGTCTGTTATAGAAGGTAAAAAACCCGTTTCTAAAATGGGACCCAGCAATACTTCTTATAGGACCCAACAATATTTCTTATATGGTACCTGACAATATTTCTTACAATGCTTATTATACATGGGACCCAACAATGTTTCGTATATGGGACCCAACAATACTTCTAATATAGGACCCAACAATATTTCTTATAATACTTCTTATATGGGACTCAACAGTATTTCTTATATGGGACCCAACAATATTACTTATATGAGACCCGAAAATTAGTGTAAACATGTTTATTTCTTATATGGGACCCTACGATGTTTATTACTTGTAAGAGGCCCAACAATTCTTATTACATGTATTTAGGCAGAAATATTGCAATAATAAAGCTTCAAACAAGGATACATCGTAAACAACCTAATAAATAAATATTCTGCCCATTGGGAATTGGCAAAAATGACTTCGCAAACTGGAAATCTGAAATTGGAAATTCTGCAATCTGGTACAAAGATGGCGAAGATCACAGCTTAATTGCTTTATTCGTCCATTTAACAGATTTTAATGGCATAGAGGTTAAACGACTTTCGACAGCTCATTGGTGTTAATCTGTTGTGTAATGTCAATAAAGGTGTGAAAAACTCGCAAGTCATGTTTATAACATGTATTCCCTATCAGAGCAGTATGTGTAAGAAAAATAAATGAAATAATCCAGGCAATTTGTTTCATGCTTATGCAGTGCAACTGTTAACAGATATTCACTTTCATTTTAACCCATTATCAGAAAGTACCACTCAAAATGTGCAGCTCCATGAAAAACACATACATGCCAAATATGAAGTAGCTTTCTTCAATATAGCAAAAGTGATTGCAAAATGTTAAAGTTGGCAGAAACAGACCAACAGGGGAAAATCCATATGTCCCCCACTATAGTGAATGGGAACATAAAAATAAAATGGGCTGGGTGGTGGTGGGGGGGGGGGGAGGGGGGTATAGTGTAAGGGTGTGGTGGTCATTTATAAGGTGGGGGGAGTCTATTGTGGTATGTCAGTTAAGAGTTGTTTTGTCAAATTATCAGTCAAATCTAATCATAAATAAAGAAGTTATGGCAATTTTAGCAAAATTAAATAATTTGACCTTGAGAGTCAAGGTCATTCAAAGGTCAAGGTAAAATTCAACTTGCCAGGTACAGTACCCTCATGATAGCATGAAAGTATTTGAAGTTTAGAATCAATAACCTTGATACTTTAGAAGTAAAATGGATCTAAACACAAAATTCACATAACCAAATCTTCAATTTTCTAAGTATAAAGGGCCCATAATTCCGTCAGAATGCCAGTCAGAGTTGCATGACTTTGCCTGCACAGTCCCCTTATGATAGTTAATAAGTGTTGCAAGTATGAAAGCAATAGCTTTGATACTTACGGAATAAAGTGGACCTAAACACAAAACTTAACCAAATTTTCAATTTTCTAAGTATAAAAAGGGCACATAATTCTGTCAAAATGCACGCCAGAGTTATCTAACTTTGCCTGCCCAGTCCCCTCTTGATAGTTAGTAAGTGTACCAAGTTTGAATGCAAAAGCATTGATACTTAATGAGTAAAGTGGACCTAAATCAGGGGGTTTTCAGCACTGTCTGCGCCTCCGGAAAACGGAGGCACTCCCAAAGCAAACGGACCCGATCCCAAACCAAAATATTTAAAAAAAGTCCCAACTTCCAAAAAAAAAATTTTTTTTTTTCTTTAAAGAATGAAGTGTCTTATAACTTGTGTGACTAACCAGTGTTTGTTTTGGTAAAAAATATCTGCTATAAGGTTTTGACTGTTCAGTTCTTATCTCAGAGTGTAACTGTAACTAATAAACAAAAATGCAAGTACTTGAATAAACGTTGAACACGCCCAATATTGCATCTGTTTATATAAAGAAGACAAAATAACAAATAAAAACAAATTTATTTGTTAAACTACTGAATTATTTAAGCATGATATATTCACTATTTTTTTCCCAAATGAGCTGTTTAATCGAAGCAAAATTTCCCCAAATGGCCAATTGTGTCGATAAAAAATTCCCAATTTGGTCAGACTCCTTTTCCCAAAATAGACAGAAAAACCCCTGTAAATGCAAAACTTAATCGGACGCCTACGCCAAGGTGATGACAATAGCTCATAATTTTTTTTCAAAAAATAGATGAGCTAAAAATGAAAAGATGCAAACTAACATGAAAATTAAATCTTAACAAGCAGGCTGTAATGATACCTTTGAATTTGATTTTGCCATTCACTGGATAATTCAAGTATCATATACATGTTTGCCCTAGGTGGCAGACCATTTAAAGCGGGTATATACGATCTTGTCAAATATTTATTAATTAATATAAAATGTGCAAAAAACTTATTATACATATATTTCAAAATAAACTAAAATACAAGTAAAGAAGAGCATTTGTCGGAAAATGCGAAATAAGCAGAATATTTAAAATTGAAATCGAAAAAGCCTGTACAGCCGAATTCGCCAGCATGTATATCATGCATGTAAGATGTGAATCTAAATTTAGTTTAACGGTTCATTTTAAATTCCTGCAGCGATATTGATTCATACGACACACGAACACTTACTTAAAAGACGAATGCATCGGTTATTGTAGGAAAATATGTACGAATTATCTTCGTCACAATCAGCTTGGTGCGCAAGTTTGCATTTGCTGCATTTTATGAAATTCGTCTTAAATGTATCATTTTTCTTGCATATTGCGTGTTATTATAGCATATTTGTTTCAATATATTACAATTTAACGCATTTAAAAATCGAATATACCCGCTTAAAGTTATGTTGCTTTTTTCCTAAGAGATGTACATGAATATGTGTGCCAACTATCATTTGCATACTTTTGACAGTATTGAAATTATCATAACTATTTATCAGCCTTGAAAAAAACTGACAACCATGATGCGAAGTTGGCCATAAAAACTTATTTTCTTTGAACGTTCTGCTAAATTGTATTTCACAAGATTGGCTTACTCAATAATTAGACAATTTAAACAAGAATATTTACCTACTTACTTCCCAATATTACCATTCAAAGTATCATTACATCCATTAAAAACTGTGAACTAAACATACCATTGGCTTTCTTTTCCTACAAATTATTGCAAAAGTAACTTAATATTGATTTTATAAAAGGTACCAGATAACACAAGACTAAACAAAAGGTCCAACAAGATGTGTTTGTGAAACACAATGTCCCCCTATATGACGTTTGACCTTGAAGGATGACCTTGACCCTTCACCACTCAAAATGTGCAGCTTCATGAGATACACATGCATGCCAAATATGAAGTTGCTATCTTCAATATAGCAAAAGTTATTGCAAAATGTAAAAGTTGGCGCAAACCAACCAGCAGACCAACCAACCAACCAACAGACCAACAGACAGGGCAAAAACAATATGTCCCCCACTACTATAGTGGGGGACATAAAAAAGCCCAATATTGCTCAACAGCTATAATAAAGATTGCTGAACTCTTATTGATTTGTGGGGTTGATTAACTTGGAACATAAGATGAATCTGATAGCTCATTAATTTTTGTAAAAGATGTGATCTCCAAGGAAGGAGCAAATTTTAACCAAAGGGGCATTATTTAAACAATCCTGATAGTGGACCAATTAGAGACGCTAGATACCAAATACAAATGTATAAATGCTCTTTCCTTTTTGTTACAGGGAAAAAATAAGAATGTGGCGTCTCATCAGGATCCAAACTGTTTGCTATTCTAATAATATTCTATGAAAAAAACTCGAAGAAAATGCTAATTTTTGAAATTCAGCAGATGAATTAGAGCAGGAGACACATTTCCCAGCATGCAAAGGGTTAACAGCTGTTTTTGAGGATACAATTATGTTAGCGAAAAGCCATAAGCTGTTTGATGACAAAAGTTATGTTAGTAGTTTGACATCCATTCATGTGTGCTTCTTCATGATAATGGCATCATCTATTTATTAAATATGATGTATATGATATAACTAACCTTCCATGGTAGATCAGACACACTATAGTCATAAAGAAGCTCCTCTCCTGTCTGAATGTCTCTTTGAGCAAATAAGCATAGGTATGGTTTTTGTGTGTTCATTTTCAGCACAAAATAATTGTAGATGTCACTATCTATTAATGTAGGAAAGTCCATTAAGTCACTACTCAAAAATACGTAATAGCCAATATGGCGGCGCCCTTATTATCGATTCTGGGATTGTCTATATTGCGGAGGATACTGGCAGTGGTCAATGTATAGTGATTGAGCATGCCTGTATTTACGTCATCGTCCAAGATGGTGGCAAGCAGAAAAGAAATTACGATGAACGGCAAAATGATAAATAACATTCGAATTAACAACGGATACCATATGGTTATAAGGAAATAATTTAATGGGTGTGTCAATTAACCCTCAAGACTAATTTTGAGATTAAAACAACACATATTTAGTAGAAATCTGCACAGTGAATGTGTGTCACTGAAACCAGTGTTAGAAAATTGCAGTTCAGTCTACTAGCAATACATTTTAATTATATGGGTCTCAACATTAGTCATTAAGTGTAAACATGTCTACTTCTAATAAAGGGCCAGGCCCAACAATTTTCATTACTTATATGGATACCTAAAGTGTTAATTATACATTTAATGTTAATTAAATTATAAGGGACCCTAGAATGTCAACTTGTATCTTTTATGTTGGACCCAACGATGCTTTTTACGTATATGGGACCCAACAATGTTTCTTATATGAGATCAAACAATATTTCTTACAATACTTTTTATATATGGGACCCAACAATGTTTCTTATATGGGACCCAACAATACTTCTTATATAGGACCCAACAATATTTCTTATATAATATGGTACCTGACAATATTTCTTGCAAAATTTCTTAAATATGGGACCCAACAATGTTTCTTATACGGGACCCAACAATACTTCTTATATAGGACCCAGCAATATTTCTTATATGGTACCTGACAATATACCTTATATGGGACCCCACAATATTACTTATATGGGACCCAACAGTATTTCATATATGAGACTCAACAATATGACTTATATGAAATCTGAAAATTAGTGTCAACATGTTTATTTCTTATATGGGACCCTACAATTTTTATAACTGATAAGAGGCCCAACAATGTTTATAACATGTATTTTGGCAGAGGAAGAAGTATTGCAATATTGCAATATCATCTGTTTACCACCACTGTTTCCCTTTGAAAGAAAGGAAGTATCTGAAGAGAAGGGGAATGGGAAGCTTGGTATTAGTTTATAGCCGTGTGGATACATAATTATGGCTGAATGTTACTGCTTCTGTTACTGATTATCATAAAAGCTTTAAAGCAACAATCAATATTCCATTAAAAATTTCCTCTGTATTTTGGCAAAGAAATATTAATCTTAGTCTTTTACAGATGACACAGAGGGAAAGTTTTGAAAAAAAATCGGTTAAAAAATAATACAATATAAAGAAGTGAAACTCCAGCTGCTGGAGCAGTATTGAATTTTCATTAAAAACAATTAGTAGGTCCTTTATTTAAGGCAAGTGACCGATTGCCCAAACAGTACAAAACAGCACAATACAGCACAATACAAACCAACATAAACACAAAATATGAATAAAGCTGGGGTCACCGCCTTGGAACGGTCAATGCAAAGCATTGGGGGTTTAAACCTGGTTATAGAGCGCTCAACCTCACACTTGGCCCAGCAATATTCATAATACATTTAAGTGTAAATAAAATTTAACGTCATAGCATTGTTACTCAAGTTAAACAATAATAAAAGGGAATTAAAACGCATTCAATTTAATTGCTATTTAATTACTCAATTGCATTGAAGATACAAGAGTAACAGAATTACAACTTTTTGACGAACGATCAAATAAAACTATTAACAATTGTCAACTACATTCCTTCTTTATAGAAAAGATTTGAGAATACAGAATCATAGAGTTAATATCTCAGATAATCATCGCGCAAATACAGGAAGAAGCAGCAATAATGGGTGTAAAAATTCCATATTACATAGCTTGGTTGTTTATGTGACTGCTAAACAAATTACAAGGCATTTTTCCTGAACAATTCCAGGGAACAGTTAAGCATTTGAAACTTGAAATGTTTTATTTTATTCATAAACCCATGTGGGACAGACAGACACAGTGATTGCAGTATAGCTCCAATCACTTGTGGTAGGGGAAAGCCATATAAAAAGCTACAGCTTTTAAGTGGAGCAAATAATGGTTATTACATGTAATTAACCTTCGGTTTATGACAATTTATTGCAATTTTTCCCCAAAAGTGCCCGTCACATGGTATTTTCCCCTTTTGAAAGGTAAGGCCGTATCCCAGAGTCAATTGTTTGTTTGCTTAAAGGATTTGATGCCCATTTTATTTGTTCAAACATATAAAGGCAAAAACATGTAGTGCCAGCTGAAATTGAAATTAACAAACAAGATTAAATGACTTAAGGTCAAGGCTACAAAGAGGAATCTTAAATGATGCACAGTACCAACTCCAGGGATTTTCTTAACTCTTTCAGTGCTGGAACCGAATTTTGAAGGCCTTTGCAAACAGTTTGGATCCAGATGAGACGCCACAGAATGTGGCGTCTCATCAGGATCCAAACTGTTTGCTATTCTTATAGTATTCTTTGAAAAAATTCAAAGAAAACGCTAATTTGAGAAATTCAGCAGACAACATTTTAGCAGACGACAAATTTCCCAGCATGCAAAGGTTTAAGAACTTGACTTCCACTTGCACAGATCCTAGGCCCAAGCGTTCTTGAGTTATCATCCGGAAACCACCTGGTGGACGGACCGACAGACCGACATGTGCAAAGCAATATACCCCCTCTTCTTTGAAGGGGGGCATAAAAATCAGTTACTTGTTTTATTTCTGCATAAACAAACTGTTGAGTGAAACATCTATCAGACATGAAAATCATGCAAGATTAATACATGGCTCTATATCTAACATAAATGATATTTAAATTTTCATAATATTTAATGATTAATCAAATAACTGTAGAGAATGAAATTTTGAAAGGCCTTATTACTCACTTAATGTCATAAAGACTAGTCACTTTAGGGAGAAGTTCTGCAAAATCTCAAACAGAAGAAGGAATAACGTTGGTCCAGTTCTTTAAGATTAATATTAAATTGTGTTTTGGAAACAGTCAATCTTTAGAAAATTGAAAACAGTTTAGACAAATGATCGTTGTTGGCAATGTTATTGAAACGACCATACTATTGACTGCTAGCCGCTGACAATCGAACTGGACGGGGCTTTATAATCAATAATCGAGGTGACTGCCAACAGCTGTTGTGTTGGAATGTATTTGAAACTCTGACCTTTGGGCAAAAGAATTTGGTTGAATTTAGATTGATCAGGTTTAATGCCTTCTTGAACCCAAATTAAGGTCATTTTGCAAGTGGTCAGGACATGAACCAGCTTTCCTACTTCTTGTGACCAGTATTAGCCAACCACAAGTGACCCACTTCTTCCCAACTTGATTCAGAGGTTGGGGAAGAATGACCTACAAATACAATGTTACAATGTTCGGGAACCAATCTCTATGAAGAAACTTTATCCTACCCCCAGATTCAAACCTAAAAATTGACAGTCTGGCGCTCTATCAACTGAGCCATCAACTCAGCTAGCTGGGCAGGCCCAAAACATTTTGGATTAAAAAAATCAATGCACAGAAAGCAGAAAGCATACTTCATTTTTAGCATATGATCATATAACCGGACATTACCTAACTTTTGGTTCCTAAACATCAGTAAATTACAGACTGCGCATTGCGATAAATAGTTGATATTTTAGATGATATTTAATATATAGCATCTTCAAGGTCTGTTCTTTAAAACGCACTGATTGAGTCGTAATGGGAAAGACTCTTTGTCAAACATTTCGGTATGTTTTGCTGACATTTATATACAATTTTGTTGATTTCTGTCTCGTTTCCAAATCGAGGTTAAACATTGTTCGCGGCCACATGCTAGTATAACTATGTTGGCAAGCAAGAAGTTTAAGCATTAATTTTAAGGCCATTTAGTAGTCCTGCCTGCAAAAGTCCATTTCAGTTTTGATTCGTGTTTAAAGATTTTGCAGCACCTTAAATGAAATAAAGAATAAGGACAATAACAGATCAAGCGTGATAATATGCGTATTGCTAATATATTATATTAAAATATATGAAAATCTTGTTGATTCTTACAATAAATGACATCAATCTTATAGTTTTATTTATGATCCATGTTTAATATCGATGATTATATATGATTCAAATAATTTCATGGTTTTTAACACGCCCATATCTTTCTGATCTATTTAGGATTTTCATCAGATATTTCACACAAGAATACAAGATCACATATAGAAAACAATCAATAACAATAACAAAAACATGAATATTATTTATAACTGGCAATATAACTTGGTCCTTGTAAACAACAAAGTTCATGTTTCGACAGTTTAAATAATATGTTAAATGCCCCCCTCCTTGAGTGGTTTTGATCATGTGATCCGTTATAGCTACAACTGATCCGTTAATGCATGAATTCTGCGGCGAAAAAAAGGTAACACAAATACATTTTGGATTTGACAAGGCGGACAGTCGCTCCAACATTATTTTGCCAACCCGGCTAACATCTATAATTAACAGACAATTAAATTTGCCAACTTGTTAACAGAAAGCCAATTTAACATGAGCGGATCAATGTGATTTTAATAAATCAATTTACTTATTAAGAAACTATGTTACAGTTGGTCGATTCTTTAAATGTAATTTAGCAATCTGTGAAAACAATATGTATATATTGTAATGTCAATATTACGCCAATAATTTACTACCAACATGGAACTTCTAACAAACAAACGCAGTCAGTCTGTGCTATGCTTAGAGGGTCACTCGTACTCAAAGAAGCACATGTCTAAGTCAACCATATGATGGTTATGCAGTAAATCGAACATGTCTGTACAGTCGAATTTGCCTGCATGTTGCATTTTATGAATTTCGTCTTCAATGTATAATTTTTCTGGTATAACATTCTATCAATATATAACAATTTAATTCTTTGCTATTATATAAATATAATCGGTGATAAAACGCGTAAGAAAGAAGACGGTGAGCCACTGACAGACACAAAAGACCTTTTGTTTGGATGTTTTTTCGTTTGTGTATTTTGTGTATATATATGTTTATAAATGTCATATAAATGTCATATCATAAAAACAAATGAAATTAAGAACAACATATTTGCGGTTTTTATGTTTATCCCATTCGCAAAATGGCACTTACATGTATTCCAATAAATGTAATGTAGGAAATGTAATGTTTTGAATTGGCTAACTGTCAACAAGTTGGCAAAATTAATTGTCGGTTAATTATAGGTGTAAGTCTTTGATAGGCATATAGAACGTTTTGCCGTTGAATAAAAATAATGTAGGAGCGACTGTCCGGGTTGACAAAATAATGTAGAAGCGATTGTCCGAGTTGGCAAAATAATATAGGAGCTACTGTCCGCCCTATCAAAACATTGTAGGAGCGAATGTCCGCCCTGTCAAATTTAGCGTTAGCTAAAGAAACTTCAGCGTACAGTTTATATAGTATTGACATATCTGTACGCTGAAGTCAACCCTGTATCGAAAGTCAACCAGAGTGGTGACAGATTTATGTCACGCTATAAATCAAAGACAGTATGTTTTCTTGGATACATTCCTTCATATATTGGTGAATGAATATAAATTACTGCATCGGGGCATATTTTAAGATTCAAATGTTTCAAATGCATCTTACAATAGATGAAAATAACTCTCATCAGCCTGAAAGTCATAATTTTGCACCATTGTCGCTTTGTCATGTGACGAGTTTTCATTTGGATACTTTCGGATCGACCTTGACATTTTTTGCTGGAATTGTAAACATTACTTTCGTTTTCTGAAATCTATTATTTGTGATTAACAAGTTACGTCTGGTGGATTTAAACACTGATTTCAAAGTGAATTTGGTAATTTTGAATATTTTGTACATTGATTTTGTATTTACACTACAATTTGTTTACAAAACAAGCAAGAATAATTATAAAAAAAAAACGGGAAATGTCTTTCTGAATTTGTAAACAATTGAGCACATGGTTTGTTACTAAAAATAGAAATAACATCATATGACCGTGAAATCTCGGGAGATTCGCATTTCAATCATGTGTGTCACGTCACTGTTTTTCTCGATAGACCAGTTGAATGTTATTGTTTACATTCGGGATTTTCCGCGCATGCGCACTGGCTGGTTGGCAAAAAACACTGGTTACAGTAACGTAAAACATGTATACATGTCGTTTGTTTAGTCAATAAAACGATACAAAAATCCGAAATAAACATAAAAACTCTTAAATAATAGTGCAAAAATATAATATTTAGTACCAATAAATGTATTTTCATAAATATAATTACCTCTGTATAAAAATACATATTAATAATATTAATACATCAGACTAAAAACTGGCAATCCAACAAAACAAAACAATAAATATTCTTTCATATTTTTTGTGATTGTAAGATTTTGGTAAATTATATTTCAAAGATAATAACACATACATTAATTTGATTATAATTATAAGTGGTGCAGATATTGTTATTGTTCATAAGCGAACGAAGGTGCAAGAGGGGCATTTAATCAATTATAAAACGAAGCCCTAAAAGCGGAATACATTACAATTAATAAACATTGTAGTAATTTTATTTTACATGGAATGAATTACCGTTTCGTTTCCATCGAATGACAATATCATAAAGTTTAGCATACATATGAAAAACAAGAACTGCATATTAAGCAAATTAAACTGTCTTTGCATGCACTCTCTTTACTGGTGGTAAGGAGTGATAACAATCTAGCATTTTATGATAAATATATCTATATATTAATTTATTTTACGCAAGTATTTTTTACCCTTTTGTTGTTTGCTTGTTTTCATGTCATTTCATACACTACAGAAACGTACAATCTTAACATGAATAGCCGAGTTTACATTTGCCGGTACTCGTTAAATACGTTAATTGTGTAGCAATGAAATTGCACAATATTTTTAATTTATAGTTATTAACACTCTATTATTATGATTAAACAGGCTAATATATACATACACTAATTCCTGTTAATCCATTTCGGACAAATATCTTCATTTTTTAATATGTTCAAATATTTTATTAAAGCAACTGTTTCGTATTTTGGCTTTACAATTTTGCTTAGATGATCGCTCAATATGCCAAGAGATGACATGGAGGTATCATAAATGATGTTTAATGACCAGACACTTGTATGCCACATGTGGTTTATGCAGTGGCCAAGAATAGGTCCCTGGATTTATCACACCATGTGTTCTTTGTAATTGTTTGGACAGTATCCGATCATAACGAGATAATCGCTTTATGATGAACAAAAGTGCAATAAAACACCGGGTTAAAAACGCTGAAACAAAGAGTGTCAAAATTGGTGTGAATAATTAAATAAAAACAATTACATTTATCAAGAGAATTTATTTAATGTGTAACAAGGCAAGTTTTTACAGGCATGTTCAAATCAGTTACTATATGTTGCGTACATAAAGTCGATCTATTTGCTGTTTGTTTACATCCTTATTTTTGTTCGTTCATTAAATTTGTTTTATTCTGAAAAAATTTCAATATCAGAGAATTTTTTATCTAAAAAATGGTCGCGAAGATGTGCCAAGTAGAGATTTTTATGGTAACTGCATACCGTGCTCGTATATTGTGTTCCACTC
The DNA here is from genome assembly GCF_020536995.1 of Dreissena polymorpha. Classification (NCBI taxonomy): domain Eukaryota; kingdom Metazoa; phylum Mollusca; class Bivalvia; order Myida; family Dreissenidae; genus Dreissena; species Dreissena polymorpha. The sequence continues at coordinate 87,503,448 of NC_068359.1, forward strand.
CAGATTTCGTTTATAGTAAAAACAAATAATAACAACAATATAATCGTTCCAAAAATGCATTTCCTTGCACGCTTATGTTTAATTCAGACATAGTTAGTAAAATTATATTTGATATAGTGCATGATTATCAATAAAAACGATTATTATTTCAACTTTCTCTATAAGCGCTTATATGAATTTCACCTCTTTTTGCCAACCAGTGGGCGGAGTGTAATATTTGCAGGTGCGCGTGACTTCACTCGTCAACTGGTCTATATGTTAGAGCAGAAAAGATAAATGTTAAATGTTTAAGATAGTATTTTGTAAAAAAACATATCAGTTAAATGTGAAAAATGTCAATCTTTCCAATAAAGACATAAAGTAGCTGATTTGGGCCAATAACTGCTTTTACAAGCTGTTTTGGAGCGGTCTTTGTTAACTGTCAACTTTTCGTATATTCCTGGTTGACTTTCCTACTGGGGTTGGTCCATAACTTTAATGTTGCGCCATTCAAAATTCATAGAAAGCGAATTTTAAAGTTATTGAAGCCAGAACTAATTTAGCGTAGGAGCGATTGTTTGTGGGAGCGTTTGTCTGGAAACCTTATCAAACTGATGTAAAAGAAGTCTTAAACCATTTATTGCTTTTCCCCAGAACAACTTTATTACGCTACTGATCCGGTAATAGTAACATGACTGTACCACTAAGGCTAGTCCAACTGTCTTGTGTGGTTAAAGATTCTGTTCTTTTATAATTTATTTCCCCAGTCTAACCATTGCAGTCAGCCTAAAACATATATTGAACTTGTATCGCATGGAAATGATCTGATGCTACAATCATGCTTGCTTTCATGAATGTCACTATATCTGCATTAAATGCAGATTATAGGTTACATTTGTTTGTTTGCGGTAACAAGGTTGTCACCTAAATTCGTGCCACGGCTTTACATGTTTGAAATATGTTTTCATTGTCAGCAAACGTTTCAGAAACTGTGTCCTTATTATTGGTTGCAGTTTCAGTTTAAATTCAGTCATTTGCAGAATAATTTTAATAACCAAAAATATAAATAAACCTAATAAATATTATCGCCACTTACCTTTTTAAGTTTAACCGCGAAAATTGGCAATTTTTATTACAGAGTTGTCGGGCGCCGAGTTGTCGTTCGTTGCTATGCTGGTTCCCGGTAAATCACTGCGCCGAGGTTGGTCAATCTCATACGCAGTGGCCTCCCTTATTCTAGAAAAAGACATTAATGATTGGCGAATGCCCAAGGGAAGTAACTGCTGTGTGGAGTTTGACCTAATGTGTGCTAATGGGAGATATAGGCCCGACAATTCGAGTAAAATTACACATGCAAATTTGAATTTAAAAATAGTCATGAGTATGTTAAGCAGCCTTTTTTTAAGTGGGTCTTCAACTGTCGGGTCCAAGTGCCCGATAATCGACTTTGGGACCCGACAATCGACTAAAGACCCAACAATACGGCCGTAAAATGGACGTTTGACCCACCATTTTACCCAATCTGAAACTATATATATATATATATATATATATATATATATATATATATATATATATATATATATATATATATATATATATATATATAAGGACCAAATTTTGTTTCAAGTACCTGTGTGAGTCAAGATGGCGACGTCTACACCGAGGCAGGTTTTTCGCCGTTTTATACCATTTATTACTTGTATTAATTTTTCAAATGCTGTTCAATTTCCAGCAATATCAGCAAGAAAGTTCCTGGCGTTCATTTCGTATTCATAGTCTCCCTATTTCTCGAATTTAATCGCTGCGAAATTTCTTGGCTGGATGACCTTATTACAGCAAATTGCGGGGAGAAAAGTCGAGATAAAGAGCGTATTTTAATACGAAATAAACGCTTATCAGCTTTTACTGATATGGCTGAAAATTGAGCGTTAATTAAAAATCAAACAAAAGCAATGAAGGATACAAAACGGCGAAAAAAAACTGTCTCGGCATGGTCATTGCCATCTTGACTATCACGTGATTACCCCCCTCTGTTATAGATATAATGTTTCTATTTGGAAGGGAAAAATTTGGCGCAGCGGAAGCGCAGCCGCTTACAGTTCAAGACATGACAGGTTCGAATTCCGGAAGAGTACTTTTTTTCTTCAATATTTTCTTAAAAACATTAATAGAAAGTCGTGTTATTCATGGGTTACCCAACACGTTTGATCAGATAAAATGTAAACATACCGTACTTAACCTGCTAAGAAAAGAAGGACATCACGGAACATACTGTATACAAAGGAACATTTAATGGAGCTGCAACAGCTTTTTTAGAAAAGTATCGTTATTCTGAAGAACGCCCATATAATAAGATTGCACAGAAATGTTAAATACATGTAATCAGCATATATGATACAGCATAATTGTTCACGTGTTACTAATTAGTTCGTTTTCAATTGAATCTGAGTACTAGACAATTTTAACACGACTCGTTTTTAATGAAACAAAATAAACATCCATGCAACATTACGATATTTTATTTAAGGATTTCATATAATCTTAAGAAAAAAAATCTATAATAGTTATTGAATTTGTTTATTATTAACAAAATAAAATAACTCTTTTCAATGCCATTCGATTGTATTATTATTTAGAGATGTGTGTGGACAATCAGATTGTCTACAAACCGTTATTTCTTAACTACGAAGGCACATAACTTGACAAAAGGTTGCCAATATATTTTCAAAATAATTTGATATTAAAAAAAGAAATTGTGGAAAAAAGTATTTTATTTCGTGTCAAATGTAGATATAAAGATCATTTGCAAGTTATTAAACGAGACATCGTGTTTAGTATGCGCACAAAATTAAACATTATTTTGTACCAAATGTATATAGGACATTTTATGTTTAAGTTGGTATGAAAATTAGTTTTCCAAAAACTTGAACATCGCACTAAAAGAGATATTACACATATTTTGAAATTGTTTGTACTTTGAATTAGTTAACGGTCCTTACTTGATAAATTTATATGACATCTCTTATCAATTAAAATTAATTTAAATAATTAGTTCCAAAACATGAACTGAATATCGTGACATAAATACGCATATATCGACTTGTCTCTGCCAACTATGCGGATTTGTATGTCTTACAAATGAATTCGTCGGTCATATAATATATGTGCTTAAAGTGTCGTCCCAGATTAGCCTTTACAGTCCGCACAGGCTAATCAGAAACGGTACTTTCGCTTGTATGCTATTTTTCGTTTAAAGCACGCCCCTCCTCATCCAAAATCCAGAGTAGCCGGAATGTGTCGTCCCTGATAAGCCTGTGCGGACTGCACAGGCTAATCCGTGACAAATTTTACGCACATTGATTATACCCCCTTTTCACAGAGCGCGGTTCATATACAGTTTATACCTACAATAGATGCATGATCCAGTGATCCATGATCGACATACACGAGGTAAAACTGATTTTAAGTTACACGCATGCATACATCTACCGTGTACTGTTATAAGTAAAATTTGGGACCAACTCAGAAACAACATGATGGTGTGTCGATATCAAGCAGCACACGTTTTTTTTCCAAACAAAAATTTGAGAAAAGGTAAAACTAATTTGCAATATTACCAATAAAGTTTACGATGAAGCACATCCTTGTTCATCTTGAATTTGTAATACTGCATGTCATTTAAAACAACATAACAGTTAATATTTTATTTCACTCTCTATGTTTTAAAATCTAAGCTGAATATAAAGTACATAATATGAGCCGTGCTATGTGAAAAAGGGGTTAATAAATGCGCGTAAAGTGTCGTCCCATATTAGCCTGTGCAGTACGCACAGGCTTATCAGGAACGACACTTTCCGCTTTAATGATACTTTTGGTTTCAAGAAAGTCTCTTCTTATAAAAAATCAAGTTTAGACAGAAAGTGTTGTCCCTGTTTAGCCTGTGCGGACTGCACTGGCTAATCTGGGACGACACTTAACGCACATGCATTAAACACCCTTTTTACAGAGCACGGCCCATATGTTCGTCGTTAAGACTTATATTATTCCAATCATGCAAAGACAACTGCTATACAATTACACGATCTAAGCATTATTGCCTGAGTTCAATGGTGACCATGTTATTGGATCTGGTAACTGCACAGAAACCAACTTTAACACACACGCGTGACTAGGCTTTAATATGGCTTGACGTCCTGAAACATTTTCCGTCACACATGTACTACGATCGATACATGTTCTACTATTTCTATGTCAGCAAACCATGGACGCAGGAGATTGTTTCTCCATGACTTCGTTTATTTCCTAACCAAGTAACGGGCGACATTGTTGCCACAGTGCCTCGCGTAGAAACCCTGCGTGCCTTCGTTATCGCCTCCTTGACCGTTAAGTTTAATATAATTAAATATATTTATTTAAGCGCAATTGCTTCGAAAGCCTAACGATCTCGAGTGCATTTGCTTGGTAGAACCAGTTTTTTGGAATCTTTGAGGTGATCCAAATAACGCCCCAAAAGTGGGGACCGAATCCATGACCTCCCGGTCGCTAGGCACCATGCCCATTACACCACGGCAATTTCCGGGACCTTGTTGCAATAGCGCTTTACGCAGGCCTCCTTTTGCTGCAGCTGGCAAAGTGAGCACAGGATATCTGCCAGACATGTGCGCAGGTGCGACCAGTAGGCACCGCTACCACCCAATATATCCTCCTGAAAAGCTGAAATAGAAAGCAAAACATTGGGGCAGCTGTTTAAGAAATAATGTTCGATGTATGGACTTGTATCGGCAAGTATACAGTCATACACTGATTAGTTTAAGTTAAAATGAATAATAATACTATAGACATGTGTGGTGTGCTTTTAACACATGTGTTAATTAAAAAACACAATATAATACACTATTACAAAGATCAATCTGAAATTAATGCCGAGCAGAAATCCAACTCAATAACTAGGTCATCATGAAGACAACTGAGCTTCTTTACTATCATGAGTTACCAATCGTTCATTGAAAGGTTTCCGAACATCTCACTTTCATGTAATATAGTGCGTAATTTCACCATAAAATACGGTCACTGAAACAGGACCTTTTGCGTTGAATAATCTTGGTCACTATGTTAAATTGTATCATATTGATAATATATGTCACAATAAATCAAAATAGGCAAGAAAAATTATACATTGAAGACGAATTTCATAAAATGCAGCAAAGACAAATGAGCGCCCCGAGCCGATTATGACGAAGATATTTCGTACATATTTTCCTACAATAACCGAAGCATTCGTCTTTTAAAGTAACATTACTACTCAAAATCAACGAAAATTTCGTACAATATTTCGTGAAATACAGCTGAACAATTACAAATCATTATTTCTAATGGAAATTGCCGAAATTTCAACGCAATATGTGGTCTGGTAAAATAGATGTTTTTAGATACAAAATGCACGTTTTTATTATTGTTTTCCATATTTGATTCCATTTCAATCTCACGCGAATATATTTATTCATACGACACATGAACACTAACATGGTACCATGTGTCGTATGAATTGATATATTCGCGGGAAATTAAAATGGAATTAAGTGTGTCACAAATAAAAAACACGAGCATTTTGTATCTACAAAAATCTATGTAATCATATCACATCTAGCGTTGAAATTGTTGCTATTGCTATATTTCTGATTGTTGAGGTGTTAACTTTATTTTACAAAATTCTTCACGAAATTTTCGTTGATTTGGAGTATTATATAGGCTTTAGGTTAGTGTTCGAGTGTCGTATGAATAGATATCGTTGCAGGAATTTAACATTAACCGTTAAACTAAATTTAGATTTACGCCGTACATGCATTATTTGCATGCTGGCGAATTCGACTGTACATACATTTTCGATTTCATAATGTAATATCTGGTTTATTTAGCATTTTTCGACACATGTCCTTCTTAACTTTTATTTTAATTTATACTAAAATATATGTTGAATAAGTTTTTTACACAATTTATATAAATAAATAAATATTTGACAAAATTGCATAATCTCGCTTTAAGCAAGCGAACATCTTGTTGTGTAGTACTAAGATATTAAATGATATGACAATATAAACTTATATTTTTCAAGTCAGTTTTCGTTTTGCGATTATGTTTCATGTACAAAAAGTTGAATGAAAGTTTGCAATTATACATATTAATCGAAATTTAATAACTGACGACTGGAAAACATTACAACAATACAGACAATAGGATCATAACATAATTACAAAGATTTCAATTGTAAACAAAAGACATGCACTTGCTAAACCAATTGTTTAAAACTTATTTGTATTGTTTTGATTAATTGAAGCTATTTTAAAACTACGCTAACAAAACTATACACGCGGTAAAACCGTCAATCACTAACATATTTTTTTAAACTGAGTTGCGTCTAAACTTATACAACAGCGAACACCTACAGTGCCTTCATCGCTTTGATTAATCGTTGTAATTGATTTATCCACAACTAGGAGTGACGGCATTTTTAAATATAACAAGTCTGAGTTTTGATATCAAAATCGTTGACTGATTTAGCAAACAAACACATCTGTCAATATTTATATTTTTGATAGAATATTTTAATGCATGACGTAGACTAACACATTGCCCGTTTTAAATTTTTTGTGTTTGTTGTTGCTCTCGTGCGCGTTTATTGTAAACCATTGATAAGCATAGAATAAAAATGCTTTAATACCTAATATACTTGTAGTTGAAACTGTCTCTACAACAGGCACTTCTCCAAAGATGGTCATTCCACGACTGGACACTGCACTTAGTCCATTTATCGCGGTCACAATATTTGTCCGAAATATGACGTCACCTGTGACGTCATGTTGAGCGTTCTCGATAACGGCATTGACGTTCGATAACACGCGTTCCAATCTTCGCCGTGGAGCATCAGCTTCCACAGATTCAGGTGTCAACTGATTAATCGCGTTGTTGTTATTGTTGTTATTGATGTTGGTGGGTTCATTCTGAACACTGCTAGGAGAAAGTCTCTGCGTGATGTCCCCGGTGGAGTCTATTAATGACGTCAGCGCCTCAATGTCTTTAGAGGTTGTTCGACCACCTGGGAGAAACCCACTTTTCTACACCATATTTTTTATGAAGATTTTAAAGACTTCTCGTTTTAAAAGAATATCAGCAATATTTCTAATAAAGTCAATATGCATTTCCAGAACGAATGCCTTTTAAAAATGGATGGTTCAACTGCTTTGATCTTGTTCAGTTCGCACAAGCAAAATTTGATCAAATGTGTGTGCCGATCGCTTGCAATAACAGGTGGACGCTCGTTTAGAATTTTCAGGAAACTTAGCATCTGATCTCTTGTAGACGGTTCAGTTTGGACGGCGATCATATCGGTTGTTGTCTGCGTAATTGTGTTTGTTCTTGGATTTGCTGTTGAGGTTAAAGTCTGTGGTTGACGAAGGTTCTGCGAAAAAAGAGTCTTGTTTCAGTTCTCAATATTCGAAACTCGTTGCTTTATGATTCAATTATAATGCCTTTTCAGTAAAAAGAATATGCTTTTAATAAAAAAGGAACAAAACGTGGTGCTTGTCCTCCAAAAACAAAGAAGAAAAGCACGTGTATGAAATAGAGCTCAAACATGTTTACAGACTTGCATAAATATGAAAGAAGTTTCTTTATATTGCGAGTTATATGAAAAACACTTACAAGTATGTGTTTTCTTCCACATTCATAATTTTCTTTTTATTTATATTATTTTGGAATAAAAAGCACTAGCACTGATATTAATGAAATTAGAACGCGTATTTACCAGGTGATCGTCGTTAAGGGTTTGATCTCGCGACCTCTGGATGAAATTCGGAAAGGTCAACCGACTGGGCTGAGTTTGACCAACAGAGCTCGCTAGCATCGGCGAACGGAAAAACGCGCGAAGTCTCATGTCGCCAGGTGATGAACTCGGGTTACTGCTTGATGGGCCAGCGATAGGTTAGTTTTCGGGTGTCCCTTGTAGCATTCTCCTGTGTAGTCAGAAATGTAAACTTGGATAAGACACTATCACATGCTCAGGATTAGAAAAGTGACTTGCTAATGTTGTCGGCAAAACGGCAACGGATATCAATGCGGAAATTAATATTAAATATATATAGGTGTTTATTTCTATCCAATACGCCATAGTAGGCACATGAGGACAACATAAATTCACAATAAAATTAACAACAACGTAGGCAAAGCAAAATGCAAAAAAAATAAATAATAATGTTAATAATACACACGCACGCCCATACGCATACACCCACACACACACGCGCACACGAATACACCCACTCCCATACACACATGCCCACACTCACAAGTAAACTAAACATACATAAAACGTACATGGACAACACAATAATCATGAAAACAAGCGGAGAAGCCCATTATGCGTGATAAATAATTATAATCGAAAAATACATTACAAAATAATAATAATCCAATAATTTCTGAAATGAGCTTAAAAGAGTCGATCATGAAATAATTGCCGATCACAAGTAAACAAAACATACATAAAAAGTACATAAACGGAGGAGCCTTTTATAGAGGCGATCAAGATATAATTGCCGATCACTCAGTATGAGTATATTAACGCATCATAATTTTCTGTGTACATTGGATACATGAAAACGTAAGAAAGACCAGTATTATGAACACCAGCAAAACATAGATAAGTTACTTTTCATATGAATATTTTGATTACCGGTAAACAGGATAAGCAACTTAAGTTAACAATTCGTAATGAGATATGTCAAGCTATAAATGTATGGAAGCTTTAATGTTAAGTTTAACAATTCGTAATGAAGTATGTCAAGCTATACATGTATAGAAGCTTTAGTTTAATGTTAAGTTAAACAATTCGTAATGAAATATGTCAAGCTATACAGGAATAGAAGCTTCAATTTAATGTTAAGTTAAACAATTCGTAATGAAATATGTCAAGCTATACATGTATAGGAGCTTTAGTTTAATGTTAATTTAAACAATTCGTAATGAAATATGTCAAGCTATACATGTGTAGGAGCTTTAGTTTAATGTTAAGTTAAACAATTCGTAATGAAATATGTCAAGCTATACATGTATAGGAGCTTTAATTTAATGTTAAGTTAAACAATTCGTAATGAAATATGTCAAGCAATACAGGAATAGGAACTTTAATTTAATGTTAAGTTAAACAATTCGTAATGAAATATGTCAAGCTATACCTGTATAGGAGCTTTAATTATCCACACGCTTTTTGAAAAAAAGGTGGGGATATTGTGGTTATCTCCGCCGTCCGTCCGTCTGTCTGTCCGTCCGTCCTGGCCACTATCTCCTCCTACACTAAAAGCACTAGAACCTTGAAACTTACACACATGGTAGCTATGAGCATATGTGCGACCCTGCACTATTTGGAATTTTGATCTGACCCCTGGGTCAAAAGTTATAGCGGTTGGGGTGGGGCCGCGTCAGAAATTATCACTCATTTTTTTAGGTTATTTTACATTTACTTCTTTATTTCTACACCGATTCACTTCAAATTGATACTGGACCTCTCTTATGACAATACGGTCAATCTCAACCATGCATGGCCCCTTTCCCAACCCTGGGGCGCCCCGCCCACATAGGCCACACCCACCAAAAATTTCCATTTACTATAATTTTTTCATTTCTACACGGATTCACTTCAAATTGATACTGAACTTTTGTTATGACATTAGGGTCAATCTCAACTATGCATGGCCCCAATCCCAACCCTGGGGCGCCCGCCCACATAGGCCACACCCACCAAAAAATTCCATTTACTATAATTGTTTCATTTCTACACGGATTCACTTCAAATTGATACTGAACTTCTCTTATGACATTAGGGTCAATCTCAACTATGCATGGCCCCATAACCAACCCTGGGGCCCCGCCCACATAGACCACACCCACCCAAAATTGCCTTTACTATAATGTCTTCATTTCTACACCGATTCACTTCAAATTGATATTGAACTTCTCTTATGACAATACAGTCAATCTCAACTATGCATGGCCCCATTACCAACCCTGGGGCGCCCCGCCCACATAGACCACACCCACCCAAAATTGCCTTTTACTATAATTTCTTCATATCTACACCGATTCACTTCAAATTGATACTGAACCTCTCTTATGACAATACGGTCAATCTCAACTATTCATGGCCCCATTACCAACCCTGGGGCCCCGCCCACATAGACCACACCCGCCCAAAATTGCCTTTTACTATAATTTCTTCATTTCTACACCGATTCACTTCAAATTGATACTAAACTTCTCTTATGACAATACGGTCAATCTCAACTATGCATGGCACAATTACCAACCCTGGGGCGCCCTGCCCACATATGTCACACCCACCCAAAATTGCCTTTTACTATAACTTCTTCATTTCTACACCAATTCACTTCTAATTGATGATGAACTTCTCTTATGACAATACGGTCAATCTCAGCTATGCATGGCCCCATTACCAACCCTGGGGCACACCTAGGTCAAACATTCGGCGTGGGGATACGCGTCGGCCTCTGCCGCGCCATTTCTAGTTTAATGTTAAGTTAAACAATTCGTAATGAAATATGTCAAGCTATACATGTATAGGAGCTTTAGTTTAATGTTAAGTTAAACAATTCGTAATGAAATATGTCATGCTATACATGTATAGGAGATTTAATTTAATGAATGACATTACTTATATAAAATATTATGGCGTTAATTCTTAACTTTAAAACCAAGAAATGTAAAAGAAGCTAGTTTTCTTAATGTAAGTGCATTTTGTGAATTTATAAGTGCAATACATTTTTGCATGTTAGGTCGTAACCAATACTTTTTATCGATATATTTCTTTCTTAAGTCATTTAATAAAGAACATTCTAAAATAAAATGATATTCGTCATCAATTTTTTGACAATGTGTACATTTTCTTTCGTTATAAGGAGTAGCAATGGGTTTATGCCAGCGGCCAGATTCCATTATTAAACGATGAGATGATACTCTGAGTTTAGAAAGAGCAATGCGATGGTTTTCTTTTGAGATGCTTGTAAGGTACATTTTTAAATCACTGTTTATGTTAAGATGCCTGTAAAACAAGGCTCGACTAGATTCCGTTAATCGTGAATTCATATTTTGATAAAAACAATCCTTAATTCTTTTTTTGAATAATGACAATAAAACTTCTTTTTGTCCTACCCCTTGGTGTATCCATACTTCTAAAAACCCTAAAGTTGACAACAGTTGATACAACGAACTAACCCAATTTTTTTTTTAGACGGTGTTAATTCAAAGTCATGTTTCATTATGTTGTATATAAGTTTAATATACTTATTTTCTTTGCTTTCTATTATTTTAAACCAGTATTTAACTATTTTAAAATATCTACTTACAATAAGCGAATGTTGCCCTAACTCACAGTAAACGAAATCATTTTGGGTTGCCCTTTTAACACCTAAGATATTTTTACAAAATTGAGTATGAAGACGTTCAATATTTTTTGCTTTATGAAAGCCCCATACTTCGCAACCGTAGTTCAAAATTGGTTTAACGAGTTTATCAAACAATTCTAATTGATGGCTTACTGTTATATTTGTAATGGTATATAAGTATTTTTTCATTTTAAAAATGGCCTTTCTTGCTTGCCCTGCTAAGGTTATTTGCGTCTGGTTAAGAGATCCACCACTCGTGAAAACGACTCCAAGATAAGATATATTACTAACAATTTCAATATTTTCATTATTATATGTAAATTGTATGTTCCTTGCAAGTGGTCCCGCTTTTCGGAACACAATTACCTTCGTTTGGTTAACAATAACTTTTAATAGCCATTTTTGACAGTAGCTGCTAAGAATTTCAAATCCACATTGTAAGGCTTGAGGTGTAACCGCAAATAGTACAATGTCATCAGCATATAAGAGAATAAATATTTGAAACATCAAAAGGTCGACCCCTTCGTACCCATTTAAGATGAATGTTTCTTCTAAATCGTTTAAAAATAGAGAAAAAAGTAATGGAGATAGGCACTCACCTTGTCTTACACCCAAAAGGCAGTTAAAGTCTTTTCCAACTGTGTTATGAATTTTAATTTTGGATTTAATTGAATAATACATACTTTGTATAACATTTAGCATTTTGCCTCTTACACCAAGACGAATAAGCTTACACCACAGGTTTGGTCTGACCACATAATCAAATGCTTTGCTAAAATCGACAAAACCACAGTATAATTGTTTATTATTATTAATCATATGTGTTATAAGGCCATGCAAAACAAAAATATTGTCTGTAGTACTCATACCCTTTCTAAAACCTGCTTGCGCTTCAACATAGACAAAATACTTTTCGGCCCATGAATCTATTCGATTGCTTATAATTCTAGTGAACAGTTTACCCATTGAGCTTAATAAAGTAATGCCACGATAATTATTGCAATTATTAATACTCCCTTTTTTATGAAGCGGAACTATAAAACCCTCTGACCATGTTTTCGGGAAAAATCCTACTGATAGTACTTTATTAAATATAGAAAGTAGGCAATGCGAAAACGCTGTATGTCCGTACATAAAAAATTCATTAATCATTTTATCAGGCCCGGGGCTACGCCCTCCTTTTAATTGTTTTATTGCTTTATTTAATTCCTCTTGACTTATTTCACATTCAAGCTCATCAAACATTACTTGAAATTCTTGTTTTACAAACCTCTTTGGATTAAAGAAGTGATCATTTGGATTATTTATGCTTTCAAAATATTGTTCAAAACAAGATATAGGTATGTTTGGCGTCGGCAGGCCAGCACTTTGTTTAAGCATTTTCCAATATTCTTTCGCATTTTTTACGCGTTCAGTATCTAGCAGCTTTGATTGTTTATTGTCATATTCAAGTCTACACTTACGTAAGGTTTTCTTGTAGTCACCTCTAGCCTTACTAACTCAATTCTATTCTGATTCGAATTACATTTTCGAAATTTATTTAATGTATAATTGAAATGCATCTTTTTATTTCTACAACTATCATCGTACCATGTATTGTTGTTGTTGTTGCTATGGTTATCATTGTTATTATTATTCTTTGTTTGTTTTTTAAAATACGGGACTGCTACTCCTTCAACAATATCAACAAAATCATTAACGCATGTGTTTAAGGCATTTTTATCTTCATGTACATTGTCAAGTGCATTCAATATTGCTAAAAATTGGTTTTGTGTAGCCTTACTTCTAATTGCATCGAGAAAATCATTTTCATAGTCTTTGTTCCAAACAAACTTGTATTTAACCGTGTTACAATCTTCATTGCGTATTGTGCTGTGAATACTATTGTTATGCAAAATACATTCATATTCAAAATGTATAACACAGTGATCCGATAGAACATTTGGATCTTCTACATTAAAAGTTTTAAACATATGCATACATTCTGGCATTACTAAAACATAATCGATGAGACTAGAGCCTCTGCTTCCAATATAAGTACAATTTCCTATACCGTTATCGTTTCCTACCCTTCCATTTAAGATTCGTAAGCCCGACTGTATGCACATATCAATAAGCAAATTTCCACTGTTATTAACACACTTATCTTGTGTAAATCTAGGTAAAAATACATCAATATCATAATCATCGGGTAACGGTAAATAATCTGAATCAACATCGTTAGTGACAAAATCTGGTATATCAGATGTACGGCTATTAAAATCACCACAAAGGATTAATTGGGAACAATTTGAGACGCTTTTAATTTTCACAATCGAATCCAGTATTCTATCGAATGGGTTTGTTTCATATAGATTGTATCTCGCACTGGATTCTAAGACAATATAACATAAACCAATAAACAAATCATCTGATATCCCTAATTGATTTTTGTTAATCCTTATCCACAAAAGATCATCTGAGTCTTGCATAAAGATTATATCATCAGTAACTAAATTATTTCTAATATAAATCATAATTCCCCCTGAGCTCCTTTTGCTATTAGTATTCTTTACTCGATGAAGCGCGAAATAGTCAAAACCGTCAACCTTGTAATCAATGAATTCTTCAGACCATGTCTCTGTCAGCAAAACTATATCACTTTTATTGAATAATGCTTGTAATTCACTACTTTTTAGTTTATTTAAACGCTTAGTTATCAACCCCTGAACGTTTAGGAGCGAAAAACGTAACTTGATTTTCTCCTGCGTTCCCTATACAACTGGGTCTAAACTCTCAGCCTGCAAGCTAACATTTGGTGTTTTGACCTCTGTCGGAGTGACACTCGCCGGGTCCACGGAGGAAGCGGGTATTTGTGGACGTGGCACGTCACCAGACTTTGTTTTTGAAGCCGACTGCGTCTTTACTGAACTAGCATTGGCAATATTGATAATTGTCGCCGCTAGAGAGCTGTTCGTACTTTTTGTGCGTTGCGAACGATTAGCCTGGCTTTGCGAGAAGTTTAAAGTAGTGCTCGGATTTGCATTTTTGCTAGCCCTTCGGTTTGATGCTATGCGCTCTCGGCTTGTAACGACTGATGAATGAACTCGCTGGCGGGCGCCATCGCTACGTGTTAGTGACCTTGGCTGGCGCGCAGTAGAAGGCGCGTGTTCACTGATATTGTGTGACCCCGTTGACTGATTGGTATTAGGCGCTGCTTTAGATGAAGACGTCATCGCCAGGGATTGAGTACTTGGACGCTCATTAACCGTGGACGAAAGTAATGACTGACTTTGAGCTGCTGAAAACTGAAAGATTCGTGTATTTGGCTCCAGTGTGCTTTGTCGTGAGTCAGACATTGAAAAATTGAACATTGGTATGGAGCTCTGATCATTTTGCCGATGGACTGACGATTGTTGCTGAGTTCCATTCACAAGAGGGTCAATACTACGCATAGAGATTAATCTGTTTTTGCCAAGAATAGGGAACCAGTCTGGAAATTCATCTCGGATCACCTGCTTGTCAAGTACCAGCTTAGCAGGGTACACTATTTGTACTTTAGAGTTCGGATTTTTTTATTTGAGCTCATGGAAATCATGCCATAGTCGTTTTCGTGCTAGACGAATTTCTAGCGGGAAGTCTCTATCAATAGAGTACCTTGTACCCTTCAATCTGTAGTCACTACTCATT
The DNA here is from genome assembly GCF_020536995.1 of Dreissena polymorpha. Taxonomy (NCBI): domain Eukaryota; kingdom Metazoa; phylum Mollusca; class Bivalvia; order Myida; family Dreissenidae; genus Dreissena; species Dreissena polymorpha. The sequence continues at coordinate 87,518,552 of NC_068359.1, forward strand.
ACGAGTTCAACGTCCGGAAAGTCCCGAAAACAGACAATTATTGGCCTTGAATTAGCTTGTTTGAATTTTCCGCATCGATGTGCTCTAACCAGGTACATATTGTCACTATCAAGACTCAGACATTCACTCAATATCGTTCGGACTACGCTAAAGCAGTTTTCATTTTTCGTTTCACCAACACCAAAAATTAACAGATTGTTTCTTTTGTTTCTGGCCTCACTATCTATCGACCTATACGCTAATGTTTTCATAAACACATCATTTTCCAGTCACAGTTGATTACATTAACCCTTTTTTTCTATAAACAGGCTCTTCTCTTATAATCAGTAGCAAGGTGCATAATCCAAAATTAAACTGATTCTGGCATGAATATGCTTGTACAGACCTAAAGCCTAATTAACCAAACGGTCTCACGTATTTCAAATAATGTTCACATAGCAACACGCTTCATTTAATTAACCGGTGTATTTAAATACCGACGGAATTAATAAAACACCACAAACCCCCGCGTACTTTAACGCTTGACGTAACAAATCTTAGCGACCTTAATTAAGTCACCAGCGTGTTGACGTTAAGTGCATAGTTAATCGCCAATTGATATAATTATTATGAAGGACAAGCGTGAATTAAAGTAGATATAAGGTACAAATCATCATTCAGTCTGTAAAACAATACAAATGGTATTACCTGAAACATCTTCATCTAGTGCATTGGCTATGCTTTTTAAACATGTGTAGTGAATTCCAGTAATTTTCCACAAATTCGATTAGTTTTTTAGTTGATTTTTTAGATGACAGCCCACCTCGTCGTTATAAATGCTGTCCGTATCTTGTCCGCATCCGCATTAGAATGCTCACTTGAGCGTACTTTTGCGGACTCCTATTGCGCATGCGGATATGCGGATGCGGATGAATGGGATAAGCGCAGTGCATTTCAACTTGTTCTATTTTTTACGGATGCGGATATGCGGATACGGACAGATGGAATACCAAGTGAGCGTTCTAATGCGGATGCGGACAAGATACGGACGGCATGTAGCACGATGAGGGAAGCTTTCATCTCTAAAATCAACTGAAAAACTAATCGAATTCGTGGAAAATTACCCGGAATTATACAACCAACGCAGTTCTGCATATCGGAACTCTGATTTCACTTCAAATGTTTGGAAAAGCATAGCCAAGGCACTAGAAGAAGATGTTTCAGGTATTTACCATTTGTATTCTTTTACAGGCAGAATGATGATTTGTACCTTATATCTACTTAAATTCATTCTTTTCCTTCATGATAAGTATTTCAATTATAATTTTCAGTTTTATCCATATATGTTTGTCCCAAAAAAGAAAGATACGTTCGACGTATGCGGATACATGGAATATAGCGTCCGTATTATGATTTTGCGTATACGGACGCGAATACGGATGCGGATAGATGGAATACTAGCCTTAATCGTCAGACCGTGTTTTCAATATTTTGGTATGAGTAAATCTGAACCTCTCTCATAAGAGCATCCGTCTTCAAAACAACTGTCGTTGGCATACGCTCCATTGGCATCAAAAATGTGTAACAAGACTTCCAACCTGAATGTGAATTATTAAGTCCTTTGTCATGTTAAGCTTAAATTGAACAGCTTTGTTACTATTTGCTATTGTTTTATTAGACTGAAAACTATTTTTAAAACTGAAGTGAAACTGATCTTGTAAACATGGACCAAGAAATAACGGGTGAAGTGTGGTGATTTCCATGTTGAGTTAAATGCTCTCTCGTCCTGTGTTGCCTGTCAACTGTAGTATTAGTTTACCTAACAATGGTGGTATTTCATTTCCAAACTTTAACCGTTGAACCCCAGTAGGATGCATTAAGCAGTAACACGCCTGTCAGAATGAAGGTGTATGATATTATCGACAACTTTATTCTTCAAAAAGCAAATATTACGGTGACAATGTTTGAGTCTTGTAAAATATTTGTACTCATAATAACATCTTTAAATAAATATTATAGTGCCATTTTTAATGAATTGGCGTAATTCGGAAACCAAGAGGAATGATATGCATATCCAAACATCTTAAAGAATTTGAATTGTTTTTTAATATATCAATCAAAAGGATTATCAGCTTGTTAAAGGTGTGACATGTGGCTTTGAAAATATACTTGTTAATGAAAATTAAAGGCTTCTGTATTTAATCAATAAAAAGGATTAAAAGGTGGTTATAACTGGACATGATTATCTGCTCAATCGAGTAATGTCATTTAGAATTAGGTACTGTCCACGTCTAAAATAAGCACTGGGGGGCAAATGTCCAGATGCAAAATAAGCACTGGGGGCTTATATTCTACCTGTCAATTCTACTGGGGGGCAATTGTCCAAATGTTCATTTTTTCATTGGGGGGGGGGGGTGTCCTGGGGGGCTTATGTCTGGATCCCATTTAGTATACACATTACTATGTATACATTAAAGAATTGTTTGTTAAACTCTCCCTTTCATAAACAGTTTCTTTAAAAGATTGCACGGTAACTGGTATTTTACACATTTTATTAACACTAAAATGAAACGCTGAAAAACGTAATGTCAATAATAAACATAAACTTGATTGTCTTCATACAATAACGGCTGCTAATCATTTCAAATGATACATACACAATGACTCTTGTATTTTAGTTTGCTCTTCTGATTAAATTATATTGTAACACGTGATTCTTGCTGTGTCTTGTATGGTGCAATAGCTACATCAGGAACAACAGGACTGAGCAGGTGAAGCTTCTATATGATTTTTATTTTTTAATTAGTTTTCATTTGTTTTTGGAGAGGAAGGGTGTGGGTACTAAACCCTGGACCAATAAATAGTTGTGTAAACAAATGAGTGAGAAAAATACGCAAACCCTGATTCATTTGAAAAATCAAATTTTCATCAGTCTGTAATAGCTTCTAGTTGTATTCGTTTCTACAAAATCCTTAACCCTGTGGCATAAGTGCTCTTATGTAAATTTTTGTTTGAAGTAGAGATGAAAGATAAGTTTGAGTAAATATTTTCTGGTAATATATACTTTAATTGCAATATCAGAACCAGCTGTTAGAACTTATTTGGAACATTTAAGTAGTTTCTATCAAATCCGGTTCGATAAAGTCATACAAAACCTTCAAAACTTCAAAATGTGTCAGATCATTATACTATTTTAAAATTATGTCATGGTCTGTGAATAATGGTTAGTTCTTTTACTGTGTTTCCTCTATATATTCTTAAGGCTGCATTTTCGCAAAGAAGCCTCTACAGTTCACCCTTCATAAACTGTACAAGTTCAAATCAACAGCAGTTGTTGATGATGTGCCTTCTCAGGCTCCACTTCCTTTGTAAGTTATGTTTAGCACAGGAGTTCCAGCATCGCCGCGGCAGCTGCTGTATATTTCTTTTCCAGTATAACTTGCAATCCCTTGTATCGGCATTCTGTCGGGGAAAGGAATGAAGAATTAGTACTCGATTCATGTTCATCGAAGGTGTCAGTCCGGTCTCAGCTGGTAATACCAAGTGGCAATTGTGTTGGAAACCAATAATGAAAAGAAACACATTAAGTACCTGAAAGATAAAAAATATTGAGATTTTTTCTAGCACTGTATCATGTTGGTAGATATATTTTTAAATCATTTTAATAGAAACACAATTGGTTTGTATAATGATATGTGTTAATATAAATATTTACTATCTGGGTTTAATGCCCACTCCTGCTACGTGTAATATTATACCCTACAAGTGGGGTTTCTTCCTGATAACTCTGTTTCCATACCCCTTCCCCCACACACAAACAAACGGATTACCAGACCACACACACATCTCTAAGTCAAAACTATAAAATTAGAAAAATGCAGCTGATAGTAAATATATGTAACGCTTTCACGACTGAATTAATGTAAGGAGGTATTGATCTTTGGACCCTAGCCGGGTTCTCACATGTTTATTTATATATATAAAGTAACAAACTTGTTAACGTTGGCATTTCTCGACACGTATCGTGACGTCACCGGAATGCGCTCTTTTAACGGTGTTACGACCCCTTTTAATGAATTGTTGGTACACTGTTAACCACATGTGTGAATAATTTGGTGAATGAAACACGGATTTACATGTGTGAATAATATAGTCAATGAAACACGATTTAAACTTTTTATTCTGATCGCAAGTCTTTGGCTATTTCCATTTTGTCGTTGTTTTAAATCTCTTCAAAAAATCGGAAACAATTACCATTTGTTGGGGCTTTAACCCCCGAAAGCATCAATCCTATTTTTTACCAGATATATCACATAAGCCAGCGTGCAGATTACATTTTAGTTCATAAACATGTCCAATATCAGCATAAGGTTTTGAACTTTGTACAACTTTTAAACTTAGAAAGCTGAACAGGGGTTCAAGTATTCAACATATTAAAAAAATTGTCATTATATCATTAATTTCACAAAGATCTTTACAAAAATAAGCGACCGGCAATAAGATTAAGTGTTGTTATGTATGAAGATATATAAAAGAAACAACATACCTCTTGATAATGAAAAACCAAAACAAATGATAAGCATAACCCAAAAAATTGCGCACACATAGCTTTCAATATTTTCAATAAAATAATTAAATTGGAAGATCAGTCTACCAAGTTTCTGTGAAGAATTTCCTCGATTTGAGCTTAATGTATTTTGCGTGCATTACGCATCACGATATTGAAAAGAGTACTCTTTAAATCGTTTGAACGAGAAAAGTAACTTTTGTTTTTGACTTATTTATGTTAGCGAGATACAATACAGGTGCTTATGGCTGATTAAGTCCGAAGAGAAAAACATCAAATACAAGTAAATAAACTTTATTTCACCCGTCGCTGTACCTTTGTGATATGGTCGTTCACGAACTAGTTAAATCGAAAGGTTCTGATTGCCCTTCTACCAAGGGCCTGACATACAGGATAAGAATCGTGAGGAAAGATGCTCATCAGTAAATGTGTCGTATGATACAAAACCTGACTGGCCCTCAACTGACATGGTTTATACTATAATATACAGGCTGGTCCTCAACTGACATAGTTTACACTATAATACACAGGCTGATCCTCAACTGACATGGTGTACACTATAATACACAGGCTGGTTTTTCTTCTGACATATATTAGTTTAGTTTAAATCTATTTTCTCTAGCTCGATTGCATCGAAAGCCTGAGGCTTATTTAAACGCTCTCGTGTCCGTTTCCTGAGCCTAGAACCAGTACTTGGTGTCTTTGGGGGAAATCTAAAGAAAGCTCCCACAATGGGGATCGAAAACATGATCACCTGGTCGCTAGGCAGATGCCTTATCCATTACACCACGGCGACCTGAAATTGAAATGGCTTACACTAAAACAGAGGCTGGTTCTCAACTGACATGATTTACATTATAGTACACAGGCTGGTCCTCGACTAACATTGTTTACACTATAATACACAGGCTGATCTTGAACTGACATTTGTTACACTGCAATACACAGGCTGGTCCTGCACTGACATGGTTTACACTATAATACACAGGCTGGTTATCAACTGACATGGTTTACACTATAGTAAACAGGCTGGTCCTCAACTGACATTGTTTACGCAATAGAGCACATGCTGGTCTTCAACTAAAATGGTTTACACAATAATACGCAGACTGTTCCTCAACTGACATGGTATACACTATAGTACACAGCCTGGTCAACAACTTACATGGTTTACACTATATTAAACAAGCTGGTCCTCAACTGATATGGTTTACACTATAGTAAAAAGGCTGGCCCTCAACTGACATGGTTTACACTATAGTTAACGGATGGACCTCAACTGGCATTGTTAACACTATAATACATAGGCTGTTCCTCAGCTCACATGGCTTCCACTATAATACACAGGCTGGTCCGCAGCTGACATTGTTTACACTATAATACACAGGTTGATCCTCAACTTACATGGTTTACACTAAAATACACAGGCTGGTCCTCAACTGACATAGTTTACACAATAGTTCACAGGCTTGTCATCAACTTACATGGTTAACCCTATAATACACAGGCTAGTCATCAACTGACATAGTGTACACTATAGTTCACAGGCTTGTCATCAACGTACATGGTTAACACCATAATACACAGGCTAGTCATCAACTGACATGGTTAACACGATAATACACAGGCTGGTCCTCAACTGACATGATGTACACTATAATAAACAGCTTGTTTCTCAACTGACATGGTTTACACTATAATAAACAGCTTGTTTCTCAACTGACATGGTTTACACTATAATACACATGCTCTTCCTCTTCTGACATGGTTTACACTATAATAAACAGCTTGTTTCTCAAGTGACATAGTTAACACTATAATACACAGGCTGTTTCTCAACTGACATGGTTTACACTATATTTCAAAGGCTTGTCATCAAGTGATATAGTTTACACTATAATTCACAGGCTGGTAATCAACTGACATGGTTTACACTATAATAAACCGATTGTTTCTCAACTGACATGGTTTACACTATAATACACAGACTGGTCCTCTACTGACATTGTTAACACTATAATAAACAGCTTATTTCTCAACTGACATTGTTTACACTATAATACACAGACTGGCACTCTACTGACATGGTTTACACTATAATAAACAGCTTGTTTCTCAACTTACATGGTTTACACTGTTATACACAGGCTGGTCCTCAACTGACATGGTTTACACTATTATACACAAGCTGGTTCTCAACAGACACGGTATACACTATAATAAGCAGAGTGTTCCTCAAACTGACATGGTTTACACTGTAGTACACAGGCTGGTCCAACTTACATGGTTAACACTATAATACACATGCTAGTCATCAACTGACATAGTGTACACTATAGTTCACAGGCTTGTCATCAACGTACATGGTTAACACCATAAAACACAGGCTAGTCATCAACTGACATGGTTAACACGATAATACACATGCTGGTCCTCAACTGACCTGGTTTACACTATAATAAACAGCTTGTTTCTCAACTTACATGGTTAACACTGTTATACACAGGCTGGTCCTCAACTGACATGGTTTACACTATTATACACAAGCTGGTTCTCAACTGACAGGGTATACACTATAATAAGCAGACTGTTCCTCAAACTGATACGGTTACACTGTGGTACACAGGCTGGTCCTCCACTTACATGGTTAACACTATAATACACATGCTGGTCCTCAACTGACATGGTTTACACTATAATACACAGGTTGGTCATCTACTGACATGGTTTACGCTATAATACACAGGCTGGTCATCTACTAATATGGTTTACACAATAATACACAGGCTAGTCATCTACTGACATGGTTTACAGTATAATACACAGGCTGGTCTTCAAATGATATGGTTTACACTATAATACACCGGCTGGTCATCTACTGACATGGTTTACACTAAGCTCACGCTGGTCCTCAACTGACATTGTTTACACTAAACACACGCTGGTCCTCAACTGACATGGTTTACACTTAACTCACGCTAGTCCTCAACTGACCTTGTTTACACAAAACACACGCTGGTCGTTATCTGACATGGTTTACACAAAACACACGCTGGTCCTTAACTGACATGGTTTGCACAAAACACTAGCTTGTCCTCAACTGACATTGTTTACGTAAAACACACGCTGGTCCTCAACTGACATTGTTTACACAAAACACACGATGGTTCTCAACTGACATTGTTTACACAAAACAACCGCTGGCCCTTAACTGACAGGGTTTTACGCCTTGCAGCAGTAAACCAAAGTGTAAACATACATTCAGAAAATGGATTGTCAAACCCCGAGTGCATAAAATTGTAATAACTTAAAGTGCAGATTTATGCACAACTGTATTTTATAAGATACAATCTAGATTCGATATATAAAATCTTATCAATTCGCATGCAATCATTGTTTGGAACAAAAGTGTTTGCATATACATCAAATAAACTGTTGTTTGTATTTAAGTAGCCAATAAGTATATATAAGTACATACGACGTTAGTTTTATACTTTCGAATATTGTATACAGTCAACGCGCGACTTACACTTGACACTTTTGCAAACGATAACAACTATAAAATGGTTGTTTAAGCATTTAATAGTTTAAGCATGTTGCACATGAACATGTTTTAGGTATTCATTCATTTTGAATTAAAATAAATCTAGCTCATCATTCAAACATAGGTAGATCAGTATCCATTTTCTGCATTTAATGTTTTATGGGTCTTTCTTTCCCTGTTGTTTTAACCATTATTTTTAATAAAAACAATGTTAAAGATCTACTGACTCTTACTACAAAATGTTTTATGAATTTAAATATAAATTATAATGATAACATAGCATTTACGTAATCAAATTGGTTTCATTGCCAAAAAAAGATTTTTTAAGCAGTTATAAAAATCGTTTTTAAACTTAATATAATAATTATAGAACAGTAAACGCTAAAGTACTTTACTAAATGTTTCAAACCATTAAACTACGTTTGTATGTAAATCGAATTTTATATTCATCAATAAATCTAGGGACAGGTTGCGATTTAGACGCGATTAAAATAAATGTAAGCATTTTATTAAGAGTAAAAAACACCCGAGGCCCTTTACAAAATGTGTCCACATGCTTTATTCACAAATACTGCGCTTGCTAACGGAAAACTTTATGGTTACTTTTCAATATTTATCAAAAAGGGTCTACAATGTCGACAAGTGTGATTTACATCTGGGAAGAAACATTATCTGTTAGGTTATTAAGTGTCAGTAAGACCAGTCGTGTGTAAGTCAATTAGTTGAACTCTTTACCGTTGTATGCGTTTAAAATTTAGAACGGCTGTCAAATAGGTCAGTCGGTCCGTGTGGTAACCAGCGTAAAAGCAGCACTTGGAGGTGGGTTGAAAATAACCGTTATTACAGGGCGGTTACTGAAAACCTTTTTAATGCGAACCCAAGAGACGTGGTATTGGTTTACTGTGTATTTTAAATAATTATACAATTTGCTGATGGTAGATAAATCGTCGTGTTCCGATTGCCTTATCGCAAAGTGTCCGGCATAAAGGCAGGGAATAACAAGTAAAGATGTTTATCAGTAAATGAATTTCATTATTCAAAACTGACAGGCCCTAGAATGACAGGAACAACTCTACAATTAACATACAAGTTACATATATAAAGTGATTATACACAATTTCCTCGTGTCAACGTTTTATTCTGTTCTGATAACGCGGTGGCCGACTCGCGTTAACGAATAATTGAGCTGGTTTAACGACATAACCGACAGTGGTACTGACTAACATAATCATTTTGAATTATTACTAGATGTAGAATATATATAATAATGCGTGAGAACACGATAACTAACGCATATCAACGACATAGTAAATCAAAATAACATAATGTTATTTACTCATTCGTGGAAACGACAAAAATTCAAACACTATTATTAAGGTTTAATTCAGTTTAAGCCTGTTTGAATCAGTTGTATGATGTAAAAAAATATTCTCCCGAGCTCGAATCACATGGGTTTCCTCCCTTTATTCAGAAATAGCAAAAATGTCAAGCAAATGTATTACATTAGTTACCTCCCATATCAGAACTAGCAGACGAACAATGCACAGCAAACTTACACTGCTTACCTCCCCTCTTTGGACTTTCAGACATATTATAGATAGCAAACAGTATATTTGTATTAATTGATCATACATGTATAGATTTGTTTAGGTTATAATGCATATAAAACAGTGTAAGTAAATAGCGTTAATGTCATAATGCCAAAATGGAAATTAATTTTGTTTCTATATGTTGATGAATGAAGATATTTCACCTAGTTCACGTATATTCAAATAACTATTCAAATAAATACAACAATCATGTTTTAAACCTGCTCATGTCAGTCCTCGTTTGAGTTGTAATCGGTAATTACTAGTAAGCTTATGGTGTACTTTAAGGCCACTCATTGAAAACAAGTAATATGTACCGTGCTCGTTGTACCTTAAAAGGGCCTTTTCACATTTTGGTAAATTGACGAAATAAAGAAATGTTGCAGGTTCGCAATTTCTCGTTTTTGTTATGATATTTGTGATGATACATTAATACTGAACATTGACCATGCTCTAAAATATCCGTTATGTGCATCTTTTGCTGATTTAAAAACCTGAAAATATAAAGCGTTGCAAAGCGAAACGATTGAACAATTTGGAGAGTTATGTTGTTGTCGTTATATTTTTTTAACACTACGAGGATTTCTTATATTTAAAAAAACATCACTCATTGTATAAGCACGGATGGCCGAGTGTTCTAAGTGATAGACTTTTACTCCAGTGGTAAGTGGTTCGAGCCCAGTTGAGACTTACTTTTTTTCTTTCTTTAATGTTATTCTTGTTTTTTACTGGAGCTTTTTGATCCAATTTTTACATTTATCAATATAAAACATTTATTGACAAACGTCAGTACATGCCAATTTCTGTGAAAAAGCCCCTTTAAGACTTATTTACATTCACACGAAGCATTACTTTAAAAATTATTTGTCATATATTTGAACATCTAAACGCTACACTTAATACTTTATCATAATGATATAACTGTTTGGTTCGCGTACATACGCGACAGGTTATTCAAGAGGACCAACATATGCTACAACGCAGCAATAAAACACAAATTTATTGCTTTACATACCTTCACTAGATTAATGATCCAGGCTATTTAAAGATTTATGCGATACAAGGTAACATTTTGAAACGCTGAAATCGTTGCAGTCATTTCGATTTACTGAGTTTGTACTTTAAAAACCAATGAACTTTCAAAGTGTATGTATGTTCTTTGTATTACTGATAAACCGGTTTGTCTGTGCTTTACTGCCTGCCGTGTGGATGCGTTTTAAAAACATAGAGTTTTATTCATTGAAAGCTAGCATTTAAGTGCTACGTATTACCGTATAACTATAACAAATTTCAAACGTTAATGATTAACAATCAAGAATGAAATGTCAGAAGAAATATGATCTGAGCATCAAAGAAATCATAGTTAATCCTATTGCATATTATTTGTGTACAGTCTAAAATTCAAACATTTTAAATTTACATACACGATGTTACTCAATTCTCCACTATTTTGTGCAATTTTGTACGACAAATTGCCACGATATTCGGTTCGGAAACAAATACGATAAACGTTTCGTTATTTTATGTCGCGATAGTGTATTGAAACATTAAGCGACCGAGTTTCTATATTTGCTATATGAAATAATTAAATTACCCGTTAAAGACTCTTTGAAACGAAAACTTTTGGATTGTTTAATGAATTGTATTTCTGTTCAAATCACGGACAAGGATGAATAAAAGCAACTTTTGTGTTACCATATTGGTTTTCATTGGCTAAGTTGTTTAAAAACAAATTCCATCAGGATATGAAGTAAATACGGTAATGTCTCATGGTGACACGATTGAGCATGTGTGCAATATGAAATCAATAGTACCATCCACGACGTTTATGTGTGATATTTAAAATTAACAGTACATACCACTTAAATTAGGATAATTATCAGTTGTTTGTACTTGTTTGAGGTAGTAAGGTAATATACATGGTTATGTTCTTATTAAAGAAGTCCGGGTATTCATGAAGTTTTTAAAGTGCATGTCATGGAAATCTTCAATATAAAATGCTAGTCTGTACTCTATTTGTCGCATCGGTAGTTCACTTTTACAACACGTACTGTAATGAAGCATGTCGGTCAGTACTTTAACTTGTTAAAACGAGTTCACATGAAATTCACTTTTATGCGTGTGATTGATTGATTGAGAAACCCTCGATGAAAACAACAAGTGTACAATAATATTCATGCTTCAACAATTACAACGCAATCGACTAGGTAGAACGCTGTGCCTTTCTATTTCATTAATTATTTCATAAAGCCCGAAATACAACGCAAATTACATTTGAAATATATAGGGTCGAATTAATACATATAAATAGAAAGGAATTGAGTTTCATTTAAATTTCAGAATTGTATTGCTATACGTTTTAGCCATTTATACATAATGAATAGCATAGCATGTTTACTTCATCGAAAATAAGAAGTTATTAGGTTATCAACCGATCAGTTAATAGCTAATGAATAAATCGTAGGCATGTGCTAGTATGTGATTAACTCTTGTGTATGCACAATTGGGAAAACTTAATATAGTGGTACATCACATCAAATAAGAATGCACATGTAGATAGCAGCACAATCCTGGTTATGACACGAATGATCAGCTTCAATACACAATGATTATTAATATGTTATTATGTTGGTAAAAGGATGAACACGAACAACAAGAGGTTTAGAAAGGGACAGAAAAGCATTCATTAAGGCATTCATAATATACATGTGTGTGGGTACTGGTTGCACAAATAATTTGCTTACTTTGCAAATAGCAGTACATTTCAGCAAAATCGTAATCACGTGATTATAAATATTGATTTCCTTAACACAATTGTAAAATCGGTATTTAACCTGAAAATGGTATGGAAGAAGGTATATTTATATCGATCAAAGTTCATCGAAATCGGACTTCCAAATGTGGTGTTTCTCAAGATTGCCGCCAAGATGGCCGCCTACATTTATTTATGATTATAACTATATAACTAGCCACTTAAATTTGATGTTCGTGGTGTTTATGCTACGTCAACATAACATCATCAGACATCTTGTAATTTATTTAAGTTACACAGAAATGGAACATTACGTCAAAAATGTTAGAAGACACAATACGAAGGACCACAATTACGTAACGTTTGACTCAACCATAATGATTGTTACGTAAAACGCCATAGTTTGGGAGAAAATAAACATATTGATAGAATAGTTGGTATCACTAAGCAATGGAATAATGATGACATATAATGTATGGCAATCAGCTGGCCACTATCACCGATACACACTCACTATCTGTCGATAACAGTTGTCTTAGAGCGTTAAAGTGTGGTTGTCATCTTCCTCCTCAGTACTTTTCACTCGTAAAAGAAGTGCTACCCACAATTCCTTTTGCGTTAGTACGCAGGTAAGTAAGACCGGTGTGTACACAATGCCTAATTGTTTTAGCTCGATTGCATCGAAAGCCTAGGGCTTATATAAACGCTCTCGAGTCCAAGGATTTAACATAATCATAAACAAATGGAAACGGTGGAAGATGGCGTTGGTTGTGAAAGAGTTCTTAATGCTACAATGTTTATTGCCCCTTACACATTTTTGCGTGGTTGGTATTTCAGGAATGACGGTGACAGTTCCAATATAATCAGTGGTAAAAAGTAATGCCAATTTTACTCAACATAGAAGACCGATTTCTATCATGGCAAAGCAACGTCAATATAACACGGTTTAAGAACAGTTACAAAATGCACTTTCTGGTCCTTTCAAAATCAAAAAAGTCACCAGCCCATTTTGCTGTAAGGCCTTTTGTGGGATCAAAGATACATACAGACGGTATAAGGCCATTATTTTTGTGTCGAAACTACTTTATGTAGACAGGATATAACTTTCACAATTGTTGAGTACAATGTTCATGCATGCGAGTTCAAATCCGGTACAGCTTGTTTGCACTACTCCTTCATGAATGCAATTCCACATTACATCTATACGAGTGTTCACGATAAGGAGTAGGAGTCTTTCGTGAAAGACATGCCTCCCTCATTCAAATGTATAGGTCAAACTTAGATGTTTAATTGCAAAATTTTACATAACACACCTTTTTCCGATGTATCAATTCATCCATAATTCCACAATTAAAAAATAATTAGATACATAACAAAATAGTTTCTCCAAGAAGAGACTGCATACCGTATGTGATACCTGTGTTAAAAAATCAAATTTGGGCTAATACAGAATGTCCGCATTTACCTTCAGACATCACAGAATTATTGAAATAACACATATTCGCCCAGTGTTAACCCCTTTCACTAAATTAAATGTCACGGTAATACCGAAAGGTCAACAATCGAAATGGTGATACGGATACTAATCATTACAGTAACTTATGTCATTTATCGGGAATTGTTAATTGCATTTCCACATATGATCACAGTGTCGAGCAAGCGTATCGTCCGCAGGCTCTGTATCCCTACGAATCCGTAGTTAAAAGGTAAAGATCACACAAATATATCATTCTGCTTGCGCAGAATTTACCCAAATTAACAATTCATCGCACATTTTAAAATAATGGGCATAAAAACGCGAATTAATATAAAGGTCTAACGGTTTGCAAAAAGCAGACATACATAACACCGCAGCCATGGTCATAAGGATTTAATAAAAATTGTTTGATGAAAAGGACCTCACCGTGGGCATAGAGGAAAAATCCAAAAACGCGGACCATTTTAGCCATACTCTGCGACACTGACGTATTTTTCACCAATACACCGTCACCAGCATGCAGACGATGCACCAACATGTGTGTCGAGTGAAGAGGGCTATGTGGGTTATACGTGAGAAATTCACACATCGCCTCGTCATTGTCATAGATACGCATATTGTGCATCTTGCGAATAAGTCAAACACGCCAATGATGCGTGGAATACGTAGGCGCCATTAATCGGCATTTTTTGCGTTCTCAAGGCTATACCGCACGTAATAAAATATAATCTGCTTGTGACCCAGGCCCGAAATAGCATTTCTCGAAAAAGTTGCAAAGTAGGCAATTTTCGGCACACTTATATTGCGTCTTGAAACGATATAAAATGTAAACATACATATGTACTTTGTTTATTAAACTTTCCGATATATAGTCTCCAAAATGGTTTTGATCTTTGAAAAGATATAGTGTGTAATAATAAAACTTTGTTTCCAAAGTTATATTACGGAGTGGATTTTTATCATTTTGAAATACAATTCCTTCATTTCGATCAGTTAAAGAACTTTTTTTGAAACGTAATATACCCTACATATATGCAATATCGAATGTCGCGTTTTCGCCCATCGTGGTTTATACGTGAATGAAATATTTATTCGAAACACATTATGTTTATTATAACATACTAAAGAACCTTGAAGATTATTAAATGAACCTAAACGTAAGCTCCATTGAAAGGCAACATTACTCCACAATTGATTTACTTTTCTTACTCAATCTGGTCGCAGAGCACAATTTCTTCAACACTTGGCCGGACTGCACCACAATATTGTCATTAAGTTTATAATTGCAAAAAACTTACACGATGTAATAATTTATTTATTTTCTGTATTTCCTTGCTCTATTGCCTTTTACCGTATACACAGGACCCTTGAAAGACGTTTTAAAACGTTAGAAAGGTTGCAACGTGCCCTTACTACGTGCTCTATGTTGTACAGTGTTGAATTCTTACAACTTACTAAATAAACTTAGACCATTATGTTTGCAAAGTCAGCAAATGTAAAGAGCGACCTTTCTAGACATCAGAGCTAACAATATCCCATCACTTTAGGTAACGTTCATCCTAATTCTCTTTTATTGCTGCACTATTTTTTGAGTTAATACGATGGCCCATAATCGAAATATACCAATACGTCCATTAAAATCACGACATTATTTATTTGAACTTTTTTTAAGTAAGTGCTGGGTGTGGAATAAATTGAAATTGGTGTTGTTCTTTTTTAATAATTTGCTTTCTGAATGCGCGTGCATATGTCATGTATACCAGCCCGCTTTTGAAAGTCATGTTAACTTACTGTAGTTTGTCAATATTCATATTCATAGGATAACTGTAAAAGAGAAACTTACCGAAATATAATACCACAGACATGTTTGTTTTTTATTCCTAACTAGTGGTCAGTTAATTCTCAGAAGAATGTTTACGTTCAACAAACACTTCTTAGATTAACCCATTCATGCCTAGCGTCCTGAAAAAAGGACATTGCAAACAGCGTAGACCCAGATGAGACGCCGCATAATGCGGCGTCTCATCTGGGTCTGCGCTGTTTGCTTAAAGGAATTTCTGTAAGAAATATTCTAAATATAGAAAAAAGTATACCAGACACCCCTAATTTTGGAAATAAATTGATCCAATATAGAAGGATGGGAGAGTCCACTGGGCATTAATGGGTTAACCTGAAGTATCTTGTACAGCTTATACAGGTTAGAAGTACGATTCGTCAAACAGGATTAACTTTGATAAAATTGCCACATTTACTGAAATAACGGCACGGTTTATACACGGTTTTATATTCATATTTATTTCGTAAAATACTGAAGGATAGAGTTGATATTTGGAAGCTTCAACATAATAATGTTTTGTCTTCTTTATGAGATACAATATACTCTTACCACAATATTAAAAGTGCACGAGAAAGTGTAACGTTCAATTTAATTGATTATTCTAAATGTGGCCATTTGCACCTTTATCGAGACTTGAACGTGTTAAATTCAGTAGTCAACGATGAACGCCAGTGAAAAATATCAAAGCAGAACATATCAATCAGCAATTCGAAAACAACATACAATTTGGAAAGTATGAATACAGCGTGGCGAAATAAGCCTTTTAGGCTCAGACAAACAAAATAATCTTGATTAATATTTACGTAATTTGCTGAAAGCAGTCTTCAAATCTCTGTTTTAATCTTAGCCGTAGTGAACATATTTAAATGTGGTGTGCACTTCAATTTGTATTCTAGTGCGTATGTATATGCTTCGACGCTCGTTAAAACATTCTCATTCTTTATTGATTACGGTTAAGGTCTGTGCGTGTTTATACGTACATGGAGATAACATGTTTGGATGTAGCCACACAGGTTTGTAAGTGCTTTAGTCGATAAAGCAATTAACATAAGTAGGCCCGCATCCGAAGGAGAGACGTTTTATTTAACACATTATAGTTTATTGCCGGTAATTGAACCAGACTGAAATTGTACCCATGACACAAATATTATACCTTGCGTCAGCCGCTGACGAGTTGGTATTTTACAATATTAATGATATGTACGTGGAGAACGACTGCATCCAATAAATCTGAAGCGACCATTATGTTTACAGTTTCGCAACGATTCACTGCTTCACGAGTTGTGTTTTGGTAAGATTTAAGATCGGATATTGTGCGCGAATCACTAAATGGATTTGTAAACAGCAACAAAAAAATAAATCTTTAAAAATAGTTCCGTAACGTGAACAAAAACGGATAATATCTTAAACATAAGTGTTACATGCTAATACACGAAACTGCACCGCACGATATCAGGATATAATTATTATTTTGAGGTAAGTGTATTGTTTTAGTTTTAAAATCCTGTACTTGTGTTTCCATTTTTCCGGTAAAGCTCGTTTGCGACAATAAATCGGGTGCTAGACATCCATATATTATTATTATTATTATTATTATTATTATTATTATGCACATTAAACGACGCGTGTCATGCGAAAATGGCTCTTATGCCGTATGCGCAGTCTAGTGAGGAGCTACCCACTCCGTTAATGAGATCAGGAAATCTTGATTGACATTTTAGGCTGTAGCGGACTGCCTGAACACACTGCGCGATTGCCGTTTATGCCATAAGACCCATTTTCGCATGACGCGGATCATACTTCGAATCGGGGAGCTGCATGGCGATGGACGTTAATGTACGCGTATCTCGGCCCCTAAAACGTTATGGGCTCGTAGATTTGCATATGAAACTCCTATGTCTTTATGCAAAAGTTACTAAAAGAAGTAGTGTGTGTGTGTGTGTGTGTGTGTTGCGTGTGTATATTTAATGAATTTTGAAACAAAATAAGTGCAGAGAACAGCAATTTTGTTTAAAAGAAGAGCCATAATTATTTTACAGGCAGTAAGGAAAAACTATTACATTTCATTCACTAAATATATAAGTTTGACAAAACACGCAAAAAGAAGACATAAAGAAATTAAATAATTCATATTATATGAATGACTGGAAAGTGATTAATAAACTACTTTGAAGGGAAGTACAGAAAACTATAAAGTTCAATAAGTGGTATTTGTAATAGTATTTCGTATGGTAATAGCTTTCGTTTTATATTTACATAAAATACATTTTGCAACTTTACATGTTGATGTTAATAAACTAAGAAAATTAAGATTATATAGATTGGTGTAATAAAAACGTGTAATGTTTTGTTGCCGCTGTTACCGGAAAAATAAGCAAACACCAATGATATGGAGTTCGTCCTCTTTATCCCGTTGGTTACAACAAAGGCAATAAAGTTCTTCATGAGGGATATTTTTGCGTGCGTATCTACCGGTCTAAATTCTTAAGAGATGGACAGAAGCCCTTAATTGTAAAAATATAAACGTTGACTATTTGGCAATGAATCTAAGTAGTATGCATATTCAAGAAGAGCTTTAAATATTCAATACATATCTAGAGTAGAACTACTATTAATATTACAAAACCTTTCCTGTTTAAAGGTGTCAATAATTCTGCACTTAAATTCGCATACAAAAGCGTGACTTTTAGTTATATTCGCTGTTTTAAAAAAATCCGTTATCGTTTAATTATTGTTTAAAGCTTCCCAGCCAATGTGTGCATCCTTTATATTTAATCTTTGGGTATACATCGTTTGTATACTAATGTTGTACTGTTCATAAGTTTAAACCAATACTAAACAATTCGTTCATATCGTTTTAAATACAAAGGCTATCTGCCCAACCCACCATATTGTGTAGCATTGCAAATGCTTATTTTTACGTTTACAGTCTTTTGCAAATTGTAAATGAATGCGTTCGATCTCTTTGGTTTATTAAAACCGCATGTTTGAAAGGCATAGCAACAAATAGACTCAACAAAATAATCAAACAACTGGCAATATTATTGCATCTGAAGATTGTACTGTTTAACATTTATATAGTAAAATATTAATAGCCTTAAGGGCTTTTCCAACTAAATGTTTTTGATTGAAAGTGAAACTAACAATGTAATTAAAAACCGTGCCAAGATAATTTAAATTGTCGACGAATTCTATATTTTGACCATTATAGGTCTATTTTTCGTCTTGTCAAATGTTATCCCTATTGCAAAAGATCATTACTTTTATTGTTGAAGTGTTAACATTTAGCTCCGAGGAATAACAATACAGATACATTTTATCTAAGTGGTTATGTACTTCTTTTGATAATTTACCTGATATTGCCATATCACCCTCAAATAACTATACAATTAATGTTATTTCGTATTTATTTAAGCCTGACAATGTGCAGTTTTGTAAAAAAAATGTTCCAAATCTAATACAAATAGTGAAAGGAAATTTGTAGAACTATTACCTTCATTTGTCGTAGACGGGCAGCATAACTAATGTTTTCTAAATATGTTGTACACGACTTAACACAAGATTTAAAATGTTCATACAAAGATTTAATTATTTTCAGCAATTAACCCTGTTCAACCCATGTTTCACATAAATTCACTATATCAAAGGACATACAAACTTATTTAAATTTTGCTTTATTTGCGTGCTGACTAACACAAGCAATATTCCATCTAACATAACTAACACTTAATTGTATTTTATTACTATTTACAATATGTGTATGTCCTAGGCCGTATTCCTAGGCTATGACAAATCCGTGAGGAAACATGTACGTCTTCGCCCTAGTGTAGTGTTTTCGAATGGGAGGTTTATGCTCGGTGTTGCTTCTTCTGCTTCAATGTCATCATTAACGTGGTCGGTATCCAACTCACACTTTAGGTTTATTTTGTTGCTAGGTTCTTTATTCGGAAAACCATGTTGAAATGCATCACCTGATCACCTTTTACCGACAGATACAATTGATCGTGTAGTGTCGCTGTATTTCTAAACTGTGCCGTTGATTATTAATGTATCGTCACGAATAACTACGTTGTTCCCTTGCAACCGTTCGGACATCATCCGTTCACCGGATTCTATCGCTATAATCGAGTCAAACAGCGAATCACGATTTTTGACGATGCATCGTCTAAGTTATCATATCATGAACAAGAAATATCTTTAAAAAAGATATACGGCGTTGATTGTGGTCGATGTTTATGAACGATCAAAAGTTATCTCTATGAGATAAAAAGTAGCGGATGCCTTTTTTCTGCGCAGTTCTTAGCTACATCACAAGCAAATCAATTACGGGGTGTTGCGCCAGATTTCGTGGCTTATTTTGCTTTATGTGATATTATTACTCAGATATCTATATTTACAGAATAGAAAAACACAAGAAACATGAAAATAAACGAGTGCATATAGGTCAGCCGGCAATACTCGAATCTTATTTAATTGCATAATTATAGTATAGTGAATTATTGTGCTCATGCTTAATAAACTGGTCTTAATGGATAAATATTTCTAATTAATTTTATCAAAATTGGTCCTTATCATGCAAATGTTGAAAACATATTAAAAATCGATGATTGACATTCCACAATAATATCGCCGAATATCTTTATTTAGTATCTTTCTGATCAAAACAGACTTCAAGTGCACAAAGTTTACGAGACGGCGTTTATATAAAGATTTCTGCAACTAACCGCAAACTGACCTTGATACCTTGCGGATTGGAATGCGATGCATTAAAGTTAGGTAACAATTCTCTGCTGAAACGACGGCTTGTTTACGCCAACTGTACACGACCAAGGCAACAGCTGTGCCTGAAATATTGATATATCGACAAAGCGACTAAACGAACTATTTACTCCATCAGACAAAAATAGCATAGATTCCAATTTTTTCCTTCAATAAAAAGATCGCAACCCCTTCTGGGAACTCCGGTGATGAACTGTATATAAACTCTGACTTTCACACACTGGCCGCGAATTGACCCGAAACCTCGCGGGTTGAAATACAATGCAAGTAAGTACTAAATATGAAAATATATGCTTTAGTATAAACGCTTTTGCGCTGGTAATTCTCTGAAAATAAAAGGTGAACGCACAAACTGTATTTATGTCGAAAATTGATTGTAAAACTGTTCTATCTATTGAGCCTTTTCATTAGAGATAAAATTGTTTCATGCAGTAAAACAGTGTTACAAAGACGCG
The DNA here is from genome assembly GCF_020536995.1 of Dreissena polymorpha. Taxonomy (NCBI): domain Eukaryota; kingdom Metazoa; phylum Mollusca; class Bivalvia; order Myida; family Dreissenidae; genus Dreissena; species Dreissena polymorpha. Next base: position 87,539,531 of record NC_068359.1, read on the forward strand.
GATATGTTTCCAATGTTCTGGTGTTATACTCAAATCAGTCAATGGAAATGAAGTGTATTCATTCGTACCTAGCCGCGGGAAATTTTATTTGAATATTATTGGACACTTACAAAGGTCAAGTCAGGGTGAAAAGCTGGCTTTATACAGCTTACGCCGAAAAAAATCTTCATAATGGCAAATTATGTAAAAGACCGAGCCAGTCCGATTGAGATAGCTCGGTTTTTAGCATAGGTGCAACGCACCTATGCTTAAGGTATATACTACATTCGAAAATGCACATGATACGGTTGACCATTATGAAGCCTTACCTGATCAAAAATCAGACGAAATTTCTATTTAATATAGTATATGGTAATTCTACAATTTTTTATTGGGAAACATTTTTCTAACGTTTTCTTCCAAGAATATTGCTGACACCGTTTTTAGTGAATTTTTCTAAGACCGTTTTATGTAAAAAAATCTTATAACCTAAAACAAATTTCGTTCGTAAAACAATTCTATCTGCACTATAAAGGTTACGCATGCGCAATTAATTTCCTTCTATGTTACATATAAAATAGTTGATGTTCGATATCAATTGTTACCATGACCAAGCGTTTCAACACTATATCATCATACATCATTGGAAAGATAAATGCATAATCTTTTGAAAAAATGCATGCCATCAAATTCTATGTGTTGTAACTCAAAATATTTACCTTAGAATAGGCACACCAGTTTTGACACATGTGGAGGCGACCATTTTACTCAAATTGTATGACCTACTTTCAAAGCCGGGAACCATCAACAGAAAAAGTAGAGCACAAAAATGGCTTTTTTTCTTATTGCTTACAAATATACCTTCAAATTAATACCAAAAACAACCATTTGCATTCTATTTTACAAATCCTAGGCAGCATTCACTGAACAATGTGTGCTATATATCCAATTGACTGCATGTAACCCTGTAAACAGGAGTTCCGGTTTGGGGTTATGTGACCTAAATCTCAATCTCCTACGCAGTGGTCTCCCTTAAACTAGAAGTTACTGACCGGGCGAAGCAAGGGAACTAACTGCTGTGAGGAGTTTCTATAAAAATCTGCATTCAGAAATCTGTATTCAGAACTAAATCTGTTGTGCACGTCTGCATCTAACGCTTACCACAATTTTTACGACAAATTCTTGACGCAGACGAATAGGGTAGCGTCTATTTAGCAGCAACTTCCCTGTATCTTGCACCTATGCTTTTAACGCCATCGGCGCTCTCGTTCTTAGCGGCATACCTCGCTGATTATAATTGATAAAGGTATAGGAAGCTCAGCTATAAATAGGACAGCTTATTCTGGGAAAAGATTTAATAATAGTTTGAAAACGCCTATTTAAAATCAGTTATATTCAATCCATTATATGTTTATAGATCAATGAAACAACTATGGATTTTCTGTATTGTATTTGCCATTTGTCGTGATTCAGTAAATAAATTGCGAATTAAAACGTGTATAATTAACTTTCAACGCGATCATGAGTGTAAAGAAAACGAATTATTTCGAACCTGCCATTTGTAAACGTTGTAGCGACTAATGTATATAAACAGCATAATATCCCAATTATACCTGTGATACTCGTTCTTCTGCGTGCTTTCTCATTTTGCATATTCAATAAACTTTTCAAACATAAATTACAGAACCATACCAGTGCACATACTATGTTTGACAATTCATTCGTTTGTTGGATATTGATTCCTGTGTTAAATACATATTAGGTCATATCGCGGAGATTTAGTTAACCTTACCATGTGTTCATGGGCGAACTCACGTATTCAAGTGCTCTTACGACTATGTGCTCATATCCACTTTCGATCGGGAATCATCATGAAATTATTGCCGTACTTAACGAACAAACATGCCTAAGCTTATTGAATTAGAGAAAAAGAACAATAATCAAAGGAGAAAAAGTATATGTTCATGCACATGGGATTGTGAAATCACGTCCGTACACAAAGCATCATTAACTTAGGAAAGGAAACAACGAAATATAAAGTTTGGTTTGATATACATGTGAAATTAAAGAGCAAGGTGTAATTAAAGAGCATGTCAAGTTTTTAATTTATATGCTGAAACGTAATGTTATAACCCACAAACGTTTTACTGTAACTGACAGTATTTTAAGATAAGTGGTACGGAAAATACACGTCGAATACCTTTTTAAAGATATTTCTTGTTATATTTGATCGAGAATGTAACCCGCCTCCCAGTTTCGCTGAAAGGATCAAGTTCCCCAAGGGTACTTCTTCCCCGTACCCCCAATTTTTTTTCGTACCCCACATTTTCGTACCCAATTTCTTTCGTACCCAATTTTTTTTTCGTACCCAAATATTTGCTCGTAACCAAATCTTTTTACGTTCTTATTTTTTTTTTGCATAATTGTTGTACTCAAAATTTTCGTACCCATTTTTTTCCTACCCAAAATTTTTGTACCAACATACACACGTGTGGTGATGTAGATAAACTTAAATAGATGCTTTTATATCAATCCTCTTCAAAAGCATCGTCACACCAGTACTGTCAGTACTTTGATTATTTTATAGTGGAATAGCACGATTTAAGTTTTGTTCACAGCCCTTGTATTGCAAGACTTTGACTAGTTTTATACATTTATTTTAGTCACGCGACTTTATTCGATGCGCTTTTTCAATTTCACAAACGTCTTCTTGTTCTTCACAATTCAGCGTTTGCTAAAAGGATTATCGCATTTTAGTTGCTGTAACGCGACTCATATAATCTTAACGCGATAAATAACTCTAGCTCGATATGTCTTTTTTTTTTCAGAGCAAACAATTTTTACTGAAACAGTATACACTTTTCGTTACCGACAATCAAATATAGCAATGGACATCGTAGCGAGTGTGAACACCGGAAATGACACCGACGTCGACCACTTGAAAGACGTTAAAATTGCTGCAAAGACGAGCAGGAATGTCGGATGGAAGCAGGACGCAAATTTGGGACCAGTGTCCACGTGGACTAATGCGGTATGTAGCACCCGGTTTTGTTTAATTTGTTTGGTGCTATGCTGTTGTTGTTTGATGTGTGTGTGGGGGGGTGTGCGCGTGTGTGCGTTTTGTTGTTTTGGTTGTTTTGGAGGGGTGAGGGCGACCAGAAAGTATTAAGTATCGAAATAGGTTACCCATTAGTAACATACAATCAACCTATTTGAAAGATTCCCGGTGGGGACGCGGACATCGCGAGCCAGTACCACGAGTTGCAATACCATCTGTTCGAGCTTGGGTATCCCGAGACCGTGGATCGCACCCGCGCCCCTCGGGCCGCCAAGGACGCGCCCAGAGAGAAGGCGGTGGTGGCCGTGCTACATCGGGCCGGGAATACCACGTCGATATGCCTGGAAGGTAACGCGCTTTGTCTAACCTCTATGGATCCATACTGAATAGTGAGGTATGCGAAGATTTTATTTGACACACGTGCCTAAGGGTAATAATTCATATTGATATGTATGTATATGTACATGATTGAGGGTATATGCTCGGTTATTTAATTCATGCGCAATAGATTTGTATCGCCAACTGGCACTTTGTTATTGCCGTGTACACGTGAATGTTCACGTAAGTCTATATTTTATAAAATTAAATTTAAATAAGTAATAATCATTGTTGAAATTAGAATGAGTTACAATAACCCATACATATTTTTAACCCCACCCAAGGCGGGCGTCAGGCGCAGGGCACATTTTACATGATTCTGTCGTCGTCGTGTCTCTCCAAGGTCCCCTCTAGTATCCACCGGGGCCTTTACACCCTATACGTGCACAAGGCCGTCACGTTTTACGCAGGCGGCGCAACTTACCTTGACGAATTCGAGCCGCCGAGGCAAGTGACGTATCTCGTGAATTATTTTACTCATGCGGCCACTGGCGGACAGAGAAACGACGGACATACTATTGAGGTAATGTAGCCACCAGCATTTTTTGGTTTCTTAAGGTAACGGACTCTGCAAGCCATGCAGGGTAATCCAAATATATGAGTCGCGTTCTGGAAAAAATGAGCTCAATTAATGTGCGTCAGTCAAGTGTCGTCCCAGATTGGTATGTGTAGTCATCTCTGGCTACTCAGTGACGATACCTTCCCCGTAGAGTGGATTTTCATTAAGAAGAAAGTTTATGTAAACAAAAATTTCCATAAAAGCGGAATGTATGTGCTGATTAACTTGTGTGGACTTCACTGGCTTATCTTGGATAACACCTAACACGCATGCAATAAGCCCAGTTTTCCCACCAAATCTTGCCAGTAACAATGTTTTACATCGCTTAAATGCTTGTCATGCATGTTAATTGGTATTCCATCTATTTAATTATATTCCTTTTTCGCGATACATCAAGGGTTTAACGCCACATATTTTAACAGTGTTCAATGGTATTTCTTTACAGAGTGGTCAATTTATTGTACACTAAAATTATTATGAACAAAGTCAGTGCAACGATTTTTGCTTTAAGTTTGAAGCAAAATTACAGTTAAAAACATAAAAAGAAGCGTATGCAAATTTAGCGTCGGTTATCGAAAATAACATATTTTCAGGCAAATTTGGATTGTCCAATGAGCAGTTCGTATGGCCTCCGTGACGTCATCAATGACCGGCTCTGGTCACGAAGTGTCCTGTATTCCGTTGGCATAGCAACGCCCGAGACGCTCGCGTTCTGTTACAGACCGAAACACAGTCTGGTTGCTGTGCCTGCCAATGCCGTCATCCACGAGTACGAAAGGAACACCAGTTCGGATTTTGTGGCGAAAGAAGTCTCAGAATTCCTGCAAGAGTTGTCCAATAACAACCGCAAAAGGGTAAATGTTGTTTCTTATCGTATGAGTTTCGCAGTGAATCTATTTATTTTTTCAGAATACACATAAAGTATATATATATATATATGCATCTACATGTATTGTAAATAATCAATATATCGACATTAGCTTCGATAATGGAATAACAAAAAAGCAGTGTTGGAATGTTAATATTAAAGTATATGCGCATTGTTTTTCACATAGTGTTTAATTCCATGGAAAATAAGTTGAGTTTTTTTTTCAATGGAAATGTATTGTCCCTTTAAATTTATAATTTTGCCACATTATCATCATATTCGATTACCTTCAAGTCTACTACCTAAAGATTTTCATAAGACCGTCCAAACGAACACAGATGGGAAGCTCGGACGCCTCGGTTTTCAGCATTGAAGACCGGTCCTGTATTGTGGACGCGGTGCTGAAAATGCTGAACGAGCTTCAAGACTCAAACTCCGTTCTCGTGGAGGCTTACATCGACCATCTGATCGCCGGAAGGACCGAGGACGCAAAGTACCTGTGGGTCGCGCCCAGCGCGGATTTCGGCGTAAAATGTCGAGCGATCGTCTGCAGAGATTTTGACAACACACCCGTCTGCACGCCGGTCTGCCGTCTGCTTTTTTTAAAGTACATAATTATTTTTTAGAATAATTTACAGTAAATAATGACAATTTGTAAAAGAGAGGAATGGAAAAACTCTTAGAACGGCGCATGTGATTTCTACCATTACATGGTTTGTTTGTTTTTCAAAATTAATAACGCCTTACTGTTTCGATACCTTTTTGTTATCTTGACCTTTACTCAATGTTTCTGTAAATGTGCACTCAATGTGGAGAAATAACCCTCGTTCTTGTAAAACGGGGCTTAATACGTGTGCATGAAGTGTCATCCCGTATTTTCCCGTGCCGTCCGCACAGGCTTATCATGGACGATAATTTCCGCCTAGATCGGAGACTGGTTAAAAAGACGCCTCCTTTATATGAAAAAGTATATGTATGCGGAAAGTTTTGTACCTGATTAGCCTGTGCGGACTGCACATGCTAATCTTGGATGACACTGTGCGCACATGCATAAAGCCCGGTTGTCATAGAACGCGGATCAAATTGCAGCAGGCATAGAAATAAGTGATGTAAAATTCGTACAAGCTTACAAGTTTTATACAAGGTCTGACATAATTGTGGGACTGGGTAGAAATTATTTCCAATGTTTGCAAGTTTGTTCGAAAATAATTGTCAGACGCTCTCTTTTAAGCCGATCTGCAGTATTTTCAACAAACAAATCGACATCAGAGGTGCTGAGACGGTACCAATGTCCCTCGAAATCATGCTGAAAACTTTGAACATTGTCGACGAAACGTTTATCTCGGAATTCCAGACTTAAATGCGCGCGCACGCAGAGGAGGCGCTTCAGTCAATCATGGACCGCGAGAGTAAACGGTCAGACGAGGAGAGGGTGGAGCCACGTGCGCAAACGGACCTCATTGGTGAGATAGGTTCCGGCAGAAGTAAAATCAAGTCGAATATTATTCGCATTGTCGGACTTATTTTTAAAAAAAAGAAGGATCGAGAACACACTTTAAATTATTTTGTTCAAGTTTAAGCCGCTTAAATCTCATAACAATATTAAATTTTCCCCTTCCCGTTACGTTATGAGAATCGCTCTGGGAAAACGGGGCTTAATTGTTGAGCGTAAACTGTCGGCCCAGGTAAGCCTGTGCAGTCTGCACATGCTTATCAGAGACACACTTTCCGCTAAGACTGGCATTTCGTTTAGAAGATACTTAATTTAAATGAACAATTCCATAGAAGTGGAAATAGCCGTCGCTAATCAGCGTGTGCGGACTGCACCGGCTAATATAGCAAGACACTTAACTCACGTGGATTATGCTGCGTTTTCCCAGAGCCATGCTAATATAAATATCAAATGCATTTTTAACAAAATTATCATCACAGTTGTTGTACTGTTGTGGCGATGGGTTATACTAGTGAAACTCCCCAGCTATGCTTGTGTTACCGGTATATTTTAAAGTCGTAGTCGATCTGGGCATTACTGGCGGTACACTGGTTCAATATTACAAAGGCACGTTTCTGTTCCAACCCAGGCATCGACTACGTTCTTACGGAGTGTAACGGCAAAGTGACGGCAGTAGCGGTGAATATGGATACGCACATGTACATCGGTTACGCTGCAGTGCGCGATAGTTTCGCATCATTCGCGGACGGAATGGTTGTAGAACAAAACAGAACTGTGCAACCAGTGGAAAAAATTCTGAAGACAGCCGGAAACGATATCAGCGATAAAGATATGGCCGTCTTGAAAGTTTCTCATCCAAACAAATTCGAGTGTGGTGGTTTGGACGGTATGTCCGTTCGCCCGTTCGTGAGGACCGCTCTGACCAGATCTCAGTATTTCCTTATGTCGGGGAAGACAATACTGGCGTTAGATGCGGGCGGATTTCACAAGAGGAGAATATGGAGGATGGTGAAGAAAAGTGGTATAAATGTACGTTTACTTCTCTTTATAATATGGCTGTTTTATTTGTGAAAAAAGAGATATTTCTTGAAAACCAACGCATGCCTAGCGGTAAAAGTCTTTTATAATATAATAAGTTAGTGTATTTCTTCATTAAAATCTTTTCAAGACTTTTTAAAGTCTCATTGTTTGGTGTTATCTACATGTATATGACACAATGCCGGTTAGGCAGTTTCTTTATATGATGTTAGTGAAACCTTGTAAACACACTTGATGATAATGTATTTGCCAATCTTAATGGAACCTGATCGGAACAATTATTCAATGTTCAATTATATCTCGGACAAAATAATAATGGGTTACTTGAGGTCAAAAACTCGATCACGAGGTCAAATAAAATAAATAAATGAAGAAAATACCAGGTTAATGAAATAATTAATGCATTGCGCGTCAAGAATCAACTCAGTAGCAGTAATACATGCGCATCTCTGAGTCTAAATTGTTGTGCAATTTTTAGATACACTTGATTACTGATAATTTGTTGAATTACTTAATGTTTTATTCTGCCGATTCTAGTGTCTACTATAAGAAACGAGCACGATGAAGCTTTACTATATCTCACATTGGAGTTTCACACTTGCAGAATTTGCAGAATTAACATTTTAAGATTCTCTAGGAACACTTAGAATACTATTGATTACATTCACACACTGCAGAGTACCAGTGGTGAACTATGAACAGGCAGATGCGGTGGTTATCGTTGCTAGCGTAGTAGAGCTGACGATATCCTAGTTAGCAGCAGACTGACTTGCAAAACTCGCTCTACATTAGTTTTGAGCCATCGCTCACAACTAAAAACTGTTTATTTCCATCGGTTCTCATGTGACCACGTTATATGCTATTTATTCTGAATTTAACGCGTTGGAAAATGTTTTAACTTGATAATTATTCCGTATAAAACGCAGGGACAGGTGATTGTTTATCGTAATTAATAACGTAACACTGGAGTTGGTGTTTTCCCAATATCATTAAACCATATTTCTCGCACACAGCTGGTTATAGTGGATCCAGACCCAAACCACAGACACAAGGACCTAATACACGTCTTAATCCCATACGATGACAAAGGCGACCACGCAAACGACAGGCACCATGCGACCGAGATCATCAGCCTCCTGAAGCAGCGAGACCTCCAGGTGGACGGCTGCCTTACGTTCTAGGAGGACGCGGTGCCATTGGCCGCCATGGTGCGGGAGATCCTGGGAGCGCGAGGTAGGGGGTCAGCGATTGTTATGCTATTATGAGGGCTGAAATTTAGCCGTACCCCCAACCGCCCGTTGAAAACGTATATATTTACACACATTTTAACATGACAAATTAACATTAAGTGTCGTATATGCAAGACATAATGAATGCGCTTCATTAATACCAGAAAAATAGCACCCCTGATTAAATATTATACAAATAAGTTCGTTTGTTGATAATCGTCAATCAAAAACGGAAATAATAAAGCGTTTGCAATGTTTTCAATCGAATTCTTTTGCAAAAAAACCTTTATTACCGACATAGAGTTTAAACTACCCTCCAAATGCAAAAAGCATCAGTGGTGTAGTGGTAGAAAATTAGATTAAAGTAACATTACTATTCAAAATTATTGTTTTGCATATCTTTTCATACGACACATGAACAATTAAATGGTGTTCGTGTGTCGTATGAATAGATATATTCGCGGGAATTAATTGTGGCCATAAATAAATACAAACGAGCATTTTGTATCTACAAAAATCTATGTAATCATACCACATCTAGCGTTTATATTTTGGCTATTGCTATAAGGAACACTGATTGCTTAGGTGGTAACTTTATTTTACAAAATACTTAACGAAATTTTCGTTGATTTTGAGCGTTTTTGAGACTTTAAGATTAGATTTCCCGGATCCGAACTTCAGAACAAGAACATTTCTTATTTTATACTGTTTCTTCTAAGTATAATTATTGGAAATGATTGCAATTATTACAATTTTGTGCCTACACTTATTTAAAGAAATATTTCAAAATACGAACATCTGTTCGAAAGCCTATTGAGTATTATGAACATGGATTTAAATAACGTCCGCTACGGCAAAACAATCGTCTTCCTTTAGAATTGCACCTCCCTAACCAATCGCCTCCGAACACCTCATCATTTGTCCAATACCGTATATTGATCCGTATACTATCCTTGACTTTTTTACCATAGACAAATACGAAAAATAAGTGTGTGTTTTTCTGCATCAACCTATAGTTGGAGCCTATAATAAAGAAAACAGGGTTGGAAATTCCAAGAAATTGTTCAGTAAAATGCAAGGGCCTAAACTTAAGATCTACTCAACTTCTGAAAAACAATGTCTTCATTATACAGCGCTGTATAGTTGCGCAATCGTTATATTTAACCCTTCACCTCTTAGATACGTCTTTTGACGCATGTCTAGTCCCAAAAGTTAATTTTAATTTAATACATTTTTACTAGTTTCAAGTTTTAAAGGCTTCATTTGCAACCGTTAGATACTGATGATTAGCAAACAGCATCAAAGCTAAACAAACTGCGAGTTTCTCGCAGGCTGTTTTGGTTCTATGCTGTTGCAATTAGCCATTTTGTATTTTCTTCTGAGAGGGAAAGTATTAAGTGTATGCATGTTTACCTTTGGTAAATTTAGAATTAATTTTGCTTTTATTAGCATTATGGCTATATCATAATTAATACCTATAACGTCTCTTGGATACTTCACTCGATGTTTATAAATTCGGCCGTGGTAATTATGCTCCCCCAAAAGTTTTTTGAGGGGAACATATAGTCGCCGCTTCGTCTGGCCGTGTGTCCTTCCGTCCGTGTACAATTTTTGTCCGGGCTATTTCTCAGCAACTAATAGCCGGAATTCAATGAAACTTTATGGAAGCTTCACTACCAAGAGGAGATGTGCATATTATCAGCGGATTCTGGTCAGATGATTTTCAACAGACTTATGACCCTTTGAAATTTTCTGAACTGTACATATAGTTCAATTCTTGTCTCCACAACTACTAGACGTATTCTTTTATCTAAATATATAGTGCAATATTGTGACAAAAAAACAACAACAAACATTTGGGGAGCATCACCCGTCTCCGACGGTTTCTTGTTTTGAATTTTGTTGGCGTGTTGATGTCACAAAAACGCGTGCGGTTTTTTCACGTGGGAAAATGCTGAGTAAAGACTAATCCGAATATTATACAATTTCGATAAATAGTATTCGTTATGTTTTTAACCAGGTTTTCCGAAGGAATAAACTGGTTATTAGATTGGCGAATGCGGGCGGGCTGGCTGGCTGGCTGGCGGGCTGGCTGGCTGGCGGGCTGGCGGGCTGGCGGAATAAGCTTGTCCGGGCCATAACTATGTCGTTCAATGTCAGATTTTAAAATCATTTGGCACATTTGTTCACCATCATTGGACGGTGTGTCGCGCGAAATAATTACGTCGATATCTCCAAGGTCAAGGTCACACTTTGAGTTCAAAGGTCAAAAATGGCCATAAATGAGCTTGTCCGAGCCATAACTATGTCGTTCATCGTCAGATTTTAAAATCATTTGGCACATTTGTTCACCATCATTGGACGGTGTGTCGCGCGAAATAATTACGTTGATATCTCCAAGGTCAAGGTCACACTTTGAGTTCAAAGGTCAAAAATGGCCATAAATGAGCTTGTCCTGGCCATAACTATGTCATTCATTGTGAGATTTTAAAATCATTTGGCACATTTGTTCACCATCATGGGACGGTGTGTCCCACGAAAGATTCACGTCAATATCTCCAATGTCAAGGTCGCCACGACTAAAAATAGATTTAAAAAAAAAAAAACTTACAAAGGGGGTTAATTTTTTTTGGTCATTTCAAAAGTTCAGTTTGAGTTTTCTCCCTTTATCAGATTTTTTTTTCACAATGAAAACCTGGTTTTGTGACAATTTTGTCCCTTGTTCATTGTAAATTAAAGATCTGGATAAAATGCGTTCAAGCATGATACCTCTATAGACCTCATGCACAAAAACGCTAAAAGGACTCATAACGTGTAATAATTCACCTAAGCAGATTAGTAAAGCAAGAAAAAAGGGAACGCAACATACCGAGGTTTTCAACGTATTGTTTATTGATTAAAATGATGTGCGAGCCTAATCTTGGTCTGCATGGAAACTGCTAACGAAAACAATTTTCAGAAAAATACCTACCATCAAAACTCGGTTTTTTCAGAGGCACAAGTTAAATTTTTTTGACGTCACAGTCTAACATTAACCTTAATCTTGACCATGCTGGCAATAAATGGAATCACAGGCTTGATGCACATGTTACGCACACACAAAAATAAGCACACTAACTTAATCCGTATTCAAGTTTAATTGTTGAGAAATCTGTTGTTCTCTATTAGTAACAGCGACCTTGGTCTTTAATAAACTGACCCAAACTTTAAAACTATGCCGGTCTGCATAAAAGCAAAAAGCTGCAACATACAAACTAAATTCCAATGCTATATTCCATCCAAAGTCTAGTTATTCAGCGATAACCAAGTTTGTATATTTAATAACATTGATTTTGATATTTACCCGAAAAGCCCCATTTAAAATCTCCAGCTAGGTCCCCACGCATACGTGCTATGTCATAAGTTTTATTAATATTTCAGATGCAAACTAATTTTTTTGACAGGAAACAGCATGATTGCTGTTGTTGTTTTGTTCAGTTATAGTGACCTTGAACTCGACCCAATAGGAACTAATTGCAATCCCAAGCGAGGTCTTCCTACAAACTGCCGTTGTACAAGATTAAAGTGCATTATCTTTGTCAATACTCAAGCTATTTATCAGAAAGTTTAATTCTAGTTCTAAATTGAAAATTGCATTGACATCGAATCAAATACATTCACAAACAAGGTCTCCATACAAGCTTGCTTTATCTTATTTCAATTAAGATTGGTCGATGCAAACTAACGCTATTGACCGGAAACCACCTGATTGACGCAGCCCATCCGCGATGCCCCACTCTTGTAACCAGGGTTTAAACTAAATTAAAACCCCTTTATGAAAATATCATTGCCAAAAATTATCACGATACTCGTTAGTGTACAGGGTTCAACAGTAGAGAGAAAACAGTTTTGTCAACGCATAATTATTGCAAACCGTTGTTTAATGGTCGATCAATGAACGTAATTTGAAAAAAAAACTTATAATGAATGAATTTTTGAAAAATATTTTTTCCAACATATTCAGTGCCAACGTCGAGGGTGCCCAATTAATGTTTTTGACCTATAAACACAAATAATACATAATAAAACACACATAAATTGTATATGTTATCTTAAGGCGCCTGCGTGGAGGGAGCCCTTAACGCTAAAAAGAAAAGTCGAACGCAGTCGGCAGTTTATAAGAAGGATACACAAGTCTCCCACTTGGTGAAGACCTGCCAGTTTTCCTCGCCCAGCTACCTCATCCGGGAACCCGCCGACATCGACGCCATCTGCAACCAGTAAGTTCCGGTTAGGTAGAAAGCGTGGTAACTTAGGTATAGTAGAAGGGAAATGGAACGATATATGAAATTTATCATATACATTATCGTAAAACGGTGTGTTTATTTTTCCGTTGCGTTCTTGCAGGGTGAGCTACCCACTTATGCTGAAGCTAGAGCACGGAAACAGCGCAATCGGCGCGACGCTCGTGACAAGCGCCGAGGAGCTAAGGAAGCAACATCGCGCCACCATCGACTGCTTCCAAACGGAGGCCGACCACCCTGCGTTAGGACTGGGGTTCGGGCCGGAAACGCTTGTCATGGAGTTCTACGGGGGCACAGAGCATGACGTAGACGTGGTCATCTACGGGAACAAGCTCGTTGGGGCGTTCATTTCCGACAACGGACCCACTAATTTCCCCTCTTTCAGGGGTTGGTCCCTTTTGATTTAGTTTGGTATTGTAGCTATACGTGTTTCATTGTAGATATAAGTGTTTCACTTTGTATTGATTTCGTTATCAAAATGACATTTCAAATGTCGTTTGACTACATCGTATTAAGTTGGTTGGTATTTTCTAATTCTGTACATACATCCTTTTATATTGAGTTAGATGAACATAATGATTTATGAACATCACCTTGTGGCAACATTTGATTGATAATGTGATCATTTAGAAACTATGATTGCGTGGGTTAACTATGTCAGAAGGACTTCTTGGTTTGATGGTGATATTTATTTAAACAGTGTAAACTCATCATAATTTGGATTTGACTATCGGAGTAGTGTAGATATAAAACCCATAATAAAACTGGGAGATTTTGCGCCATTTTCCTGACAAGCTGAATGTCGAGGTTCATTTTATTTTTCAATGAGTTAAGTTTATTTTCGTAAATGAAAATATTTCAACGGCTTCATTGAAGTGTATATAAATAAGACATTCGGTATCCATAATGAATATTTGTAGCGTTTAATTGACACGTGATTGTTACAAGTGCAACTGTCAGCTTCACTGTACAAGTGTGGCCGTTATTGCATTATTCGAGTACCAGATATAGCTTTGCACATGAGCATTTTTCTGAGTAAACAGGGTTTAATTCATGTGCTTAAAGTGTCGTTCCTGATAAGCCTATGCAATTCGCACAGGCTAATCTGGAAAAACGCTTTCCGCGTTTGCATTCAACCAAGTTCCTTGTTTGTTTTAGAAACTGCTGCCACTATGCCGTCATTGCTGCCGCCGGACCGCCAGGCACAGCTGATTGTGGCCGCCTTCAACTGCTGCGTAGACATCGGTAAATTACGGCATTAGCAGGATTACTCGTATGGACTTAACGCACATGTTTGAAGTCCAGGTTTCCTAAAACAGGATTCAATAAATGGATCATCTATGAAAGCTGTAAACCGGATTTGCCGCATTCCAACATAAGAAAAACAAACATCTTATCAATATAGGTCAGAGATATTAATAAGCTTGAGCCCCCTCCCCCGCCATTTTCCCTTAAAATACGCGCGGGGCTCGCAGCTTTTCTGTGAAAAACGCCATATGTCATGTTTAAAAAATGCAACAAGAACAAGTCGAGAGTACTCTGGTCGATATCTTAGTTTATCCTATTGTTGGTTAAAAAACAAATCTTCCCTTATTTATTTACTAATGGTAGTTTAAAACAGATATTATTTTTAAAAGATTTGAAACGGGTCAATTGGGTTTGAACACATAGATACACAGATTAGTGGGAATTAAAAAAAATATAGCAAAAATGTCCAAGTTAGTATTGTGCATGGGGTTCCTTATGTACACGTTGAAAAGTATGACCTTGTAGAACATTACATTCGCTTACACATTTTCGTTGAACCCACTTGTTGTTCGCCCGATATATAGCGGACCAGTCACATTTCACGTCCTTCCGTCCGATCTTGTCCAGCCATTGTAAACTAACTTGCCACAAATAATCACATGTAGGGGAAGCATGTAGCGCACTGTTACTAGTATTTTTGTATCTATTATTTACGTCAATTTTTATAATACTTATGTGAACATATTTTATGCAGTATTATTTGTATCTCAGGCCTCTCCGACGGCGTCTTCAACGTCGAAATGAAGATGACGGCCCGTGGACCAAAACTCATCGAGATCAACGGTCGGATGGGTGGTTTTTATCTGCGCAAGTGGATCAGGCGCCTGCACGGCGTCGACCTCGCGATGTGCGCGTTCATGATCTCGTGCGACATTAAACCGTTCGTGCCAAAGTTCCAGCCGTACGAGCGCCTCATGACAGTAATGTTACTTCCGTCTCTTCACAGCCATCTTGTAAACGACAGCCACTTCCGTGAACGTATAAAATGCCTTCAAGATAACGGCGAGGTGTTGTTCCACATGTTCCAGGAAGACAACATGGAGGTGGAGGAAGACGAGATGCCGTACGGAAGCTTAGGTGTTTCTGGCACCGACCCCGACGTCTGCCGCGAAAAGTTGTTAGCTCTTTGCAACGAGTTGGGGATCGAGAGCGACACCTACAATGTCTCAAACTTCGTCCGCTATTTCCGGTATTAACCAACATTTAGTTTAGATCTCAGGAAGTGTATGTTGAGATTTTAAAGGTTCATTATTATGCTTATGTTTTTGAGATGTAGACTTTTCATAGATGAAATCAGGGATGTATAATGTACAATGGTAATCAATGCATGCAACGTTGAAATTTATCATGAAGCACAGCAAGGTGCATATCTTTTTTGTATGTACATCGGCGAGTATATCCTATTAGTTGTATAATGCAAGAAGTGTTAAAAGCAAGATACTCATATTTGTACGAGGTTATGAATCAACATAAAAAAACTAAACATTTATAAGTGTGCATGATATTTATACGTATTTTGTTATATACAAGCATTGTATCAGAATCTCAGTAGTGCCTTAAATGATAAAAAGTCGTGAATTTCATAATCATGTATTCTGGTATGAGCCTCGTTCGGGGAAAAAGTTGCTTAATCGAGTGCATACAATGCCATCCAAAATTAGCCAGTGTAATTTCCACAGGCTTATCAGGTACCACACTTTTCGCAGTAACTGGATTTTCATTACAAATAGACTTCCTATGAATGGAAAATTCCATCAAAGCGGAAAGTGTCGTCCCTGATAAGCTTTGCGTGCGACCCATGCTAAATTGGGATGACACTTAACGCGCATGCACTTAGCCCAGCTTTCCCAGGCTCATATTATCTCTGACTTATGACGCAATTATGTAAATATTTACTCTATGTACTGTCTTTACTTCTCTTAGTTTTACTAGCTCAACAAAATTGCGCAGTGTTAAGTAATCCATATAAAACATTCACATTTACGTAATGATGTAATATATCTTTATATATATAGGATCTGGCACTCGTTGTCATATCATACCATATTTTATTAAACGAGTTTAGGAATTTTGTTGGTAAGCGAGCCTTTATATTTTATAGTCGGTTCAAAAGCTCACATGATCTTATGTTTGTATATGTTGCTGTCTTGCCGACTTTAAATAAAACTTATCTTATCTTAAACATAATTATACATCCCGAATGTTGTTTACATTTCGTGACGTCATTTCACATTGCAACGTCATTTCAGCAAAATAACAAAATGCGAAAACTAAGCCAATGAAAACGCTTAAAAAGTATGTTACACATGTGTTAGATAAAACTATATGAAATGGTAATATTACTTGGGAAAAAGGGTATGGCATGTGATAAAATACATAATGTCATGCATGGTATAATATTTGTATTTTATGTACTGCAAGTAAATGCAATTTTACTTTATAACTCAAATATATACATAATAGTTTAGCGTTCTTGTTGAAATACATTTGTAGGTGCGTTATGTTCCCACTATCTCGATTGGCGTTATGATAACAATCATGGACTGATCTTGGCGATCTTATCACACGTTATCGGGTTTATCGAATCTAAAAGTGCATCTTGTTAATCGTGTTGATCGTGGAAATTCATTGAACGCTCTCTTTGCACGATTTTGTGTCCGATTGTACAACAGTGGTTATGTAGCATTCACAAAAGTGAATCAAAGCGCGGGAGGTACTGAAGTTGTTCGCTATTGCATAATTTAAGACGCAAGTCATTTTTCAAAATTAATCGCAAGTTTGAAATGAACACACGCCATTCAAATTTATAAAGAGTTTGTCATAATGCACGGGTCGAGATTTGTGTGCACTTTTTATCATCCTATTTATTTTATAGAGATAACTTAGACAAAATAACAACAACATGGTCCTTTTTGGACTTTCTGAAATCATAGAAAGTATGATAAAAAAGTGTAATGAGAACTGAATATTACAACAATGCAATCACCATCATATTAAATTGTTGGAAAATCTCGCTAAGAATATAATTTCATGATGAAAATTCCCTGTACAATCAGATAATTGATGAACATAAATAAAAAAATCAATCTGCGAGCAATACTGTTTACTCACGAATTAAGGTAGTCATAAAACAGCCCCGTTGACCCGTACTTTGTTGTTTATGCATTACTTGTTACCCCAGCAGTTAACACGGTGTCAACAACTCGACCTAAACATAGGTATAGAGCCTAATGAGCTTTTCAGGCGTAGCGGGTTTTACCAGTATTCACCTTTAATGACTTTACATAACTTCAGCAGACACGCGTGAATATTTTCGAATATGTCATAGGCTGAGTCGAGATAAACCTCTGAATTTTGGCTACATCACCAGGCCGTACCCAGGCACTGGGCCCAGGGGCCCGAGCCCCAAGCTAGCTGTCGAGTTATGATTTTGAGCTCATCTATTTTTTGAAAAAAAAATATGAGCTATTGTCATCACCTTGGCGTCGGCGTCGGCGTTGGCGTCCGGTTAGTTTTGCGTTTAGGTCCACTTTTCTCAGAAGAGTATCAATGCTATTGCATTCAAACTTGGTACACTTACTACTATCATAAGGGACTGGGCAGGCAAAGTTTGATAACTCTGGCGTGCATTTTGACTGAATTATGTGCCCTTTTATACTTAGAAAATTGAAAATTTTGGTTAAGTTTTGCGTTTAGGGTTCACGTTTCTCAGAAAGTATCAATGCTATTGCATTCAACTTGGGTAACTTACCTTACTATCATGAGGGGACTGGGCAGCAAGTTTGATAACTCTGGCGTGCATTTTGACTGAATTATGTCCCTTTTTATACTTCGAAAATTGAAAAATTTGGTTAAGTTTTGTGTTTAGGTCCATTTTATTCCTTAAGTATCAAAAGCTATTGCTTTCATACTTGCACACTTACTAACTATCATAAGTGGGACTGTGCAGGCAAAGTATGTAACTCTGGACTGGCATTTTGACAGAATTATTGTGCCCCTTTTTATACTTAGAAAAGTGAAAATTTGGTTATGTTTTGTGTTTAGGTCCACTTTATTCCTACAGTATCAAAGCTTTTGCTTTCATACTTGCAACACTTAGTAACTATCGTAAGGTGAATGTGCAGGCAAAGTTAGGTAACTCTGACTGGCATTTGGACGGAATTATGGGCCCTTTATACTTAGAAAATTGAAAGTTTGGTTAAGTTTTGTGTTTTGGGTCCACTTTACCCCTAAAGTATCATAGATATTGCTTTCATACTTGGAACACTCGCAAAATATCATAAGGGTACAGTAAAAGGACAAGTTGCATAAACTCTGGATGTCATTTTTACGGAATTATGGCCCTTTTTTTACTTGAATTTTGGTGTTTCGATCCACTTTACTTCTTAAGTATCAAGGCTATTGCTTTCAAACTTCAAATACTTTCATGCTATCATGAGGTTACTGTACCTGGCAAGTTGAATTTTACCTTGACCTTTGAATCACCTTGACTCTCAAGGTAAAATTATAAAATTTTGCTAAAATTGCCATAACTGCTTTATTTATGATTAGATTTGATTGATACTTTGACAAAACTACTCTTACCTGACATACCACAATATACTCCACCCAAACCATCGCCCCGTGCCTCCGCCCTCCCTTTCCCCCCCTCCCGAATACCCCCCCCCTCATTTAATTTTTTTT